>NW_024609839.1:57758945-57813475 GCF_016920785.2 Ixodes scapularis | reverse complement strand
CATCTTGTTGATCACAATGAATTGCTGCCAGTCACCTAAAGGTGTGGTCCAAGTGCTGATGCATATCATGCAGTAGCACTATGCATTAGCAAAGGCAAAAGCAAAGACCTCGCTGTACTGTTGCAGGTTAAGAGAAGCAGGGCAGCATCCTCCCCCGAAGCCCAACCACTTCTTCCACTTTAGGAGAACGTACGCTATAGAGGCGGCGAGCGGACTCGCCTCCTCTCCCGCGTTCACCCAGCTGAAGTGAAAAAAATGCCAAGCTTAGCCTCCACTTTTTTTTTTTTTCTTTTTTAGCCTGCAACAAAACAAAACAAAAGCACACATTCCATTCCGCTCATTTGCAGTAAAGAGCGCGCATACAGCACCACATCCTCCCGTAGCAGTGTGGGACAGTCGACTTCAGAGAACTTGTCCATGCTGCCGCACTTTCAAACTGCCCCCAAGAAAAGGGCATGCCGCCGACGACCCGAGATACCGGACTCGCCACGAGAGCAGAGACGGCCGTCTTTGCCGTCTCGTGAACTGTCCACGACGATAGATGGCGACAGCCCACTCCCTCACAATTCAAAGAGGAGCAAGCCTGGAGACTGTGCCTGTTCAGCCCATTCCAACTACGCAAAATATGGGGGCGCCAAAGCCATTGGATTTTCGCGGAGTGAGGTGTGTTCCCCAGTAAAATATTTACACTAGAGAACCACTTTTCGTGGCATTTTCGAAAACGTGAAAACCGCGCGAGCACAGCTGTGATTGGTGCTCAATGTGCGCGTGCGCACGAGACCCAGAGCTTTGGCTTCATCGCCAAAAAAAGTAGTCTCCAAGGATAGCAAAAGTTTCGAGCACCTCCGAACTTTGCTCCGCCTCTCTTCCCACTTTCCTCTTGCACCACGCCACTATACACTCAAACTCGTATTTAACCAATCTGCGCAGGCTGCAGGAAGTGAACATGTCCGCTATTTGATTTCAAACGCCATCTATTGTTCCAATGTATCTCTCTCTCAAACCTATTGTATCTAGCAACACCCCAAGCGAGGCATATGTGCTCCTTCTATACACCGACAGAGGTTCCTGATGCCGCAAGGTAAAACATTAGGGAAATCTGAATGGTCTGAAACACCAAATTTTTCAGGTCTAAACTTGGTGAAAGGTTTGAAGGTCGGCGCCATTCAACACGGGTATTTCTTAATCGTGATCTAATCAAGGAGCTGTGTGTGTACCTTAGCACACATACTTCATTCGTGTTTCACGGACATATTCAACAGTACGATCGATGCCTAGTAACGAGTGTGTCTTTGAAAACACGGGGGATACTGTGCAGTAATTCCGAATAGGGGAATCGGTGGCCGAGTGGGTTAGCGCACACCAGCTCGGGGCACGTGGAGCGAAAGCTCGAGCTGGGTCCTGGGCCTGAATCCCCATTAGCGGCGAGATGTTTTGGTGGCGCCCTCCTATGGTTCCCCCTTGTGACGTCATTACCTTGCGAACAACAAGTTTGATGGTGTTTTGTAAATAGCATGGTGGAAGCCTGAAATCATTGCGCTCTCAAAGCAACACTGCCAACACCGTCGAAGTTAAAGTTCTTTCATTCCTCTTATTTCCGTCGATGGTATACCCTTTCCGACGTCATAGTCAGCTTTTGGGCCAATCGTGGAAGGCCGACCACAGCGACGCTTTCGGTCGCGCACGTCGCCAATTCCTGCCCGTTTCGATTTGGATGACGATCGTACCGGTGTGCGGTCGTGTACTGCGTGGTGGACGTTAAAGACCCCAAGCTAGCGGTTGTACTGCACTGGCTAAATTCCTCATCTGCAGCTGGGAGACAAGTCGCTCGTTGAAGGCAGACTAACTTCAAGGCTGTATAAACATTCACAGAGTCAATGTTTTTCTCCCTCAGCTTCTGCCCGCATAGTGATCACGTTTGGGGAGTGTAAAGGCCTTGTTTTCTGTCCGTTACCGGGCTGAGTCATTCTCGCCGGACTGCTGAAGCTGAAGCCGCTTCTCCTGCGAAGCCCGCATATTCTACCAGATCAAGAGCCTATGATTGCGACGGGTATATCTGCGCAATTTCCGAAGAACGTTCGCAAAAAAAAAAAAGTTACCGCGCGACAGTATTTAAAAAAAAAAGTGTTATTCTAAGAACGCCTGAATGGTTGTTCGTTGACGAGGTAAACAAGAGCGTTTTAGTCGTCTCCAAGCTTTTTCTTCATACTTTCAAAATGGCGGCACTCGGCGGCTGTGGTGAGAGCGTTGACCGGCGTTTTGGCAGGAAGTGTCGTCACCGTATACTCGATATCACATGGCTTCGCGCTTCCAGGCCTCCATCGTTCATCTCGTGCATTCTTTTCCTCGGAATCCCGCTTCCACTTCCACTTTTTGGGCATGCCCGCTTCCACATAATGTTTCAACACTCCCCCCCCCCCCCCCCCCCCCCCCCGCAAAAGAGAAGAAAGGGATCATGTGCGGTTGCAGTAAACTTGAAAAAAACATAATACGGTTTTCTTTCTGGGCGTCTGTTGTTACACCTCTGCCTAAGTAACGCCGGGAAAGATACAGAACCCAAAGAACACTTTATGTTATGAAAAGAGCACGGTGGCTTTTCACAGATGGCTGCTCGAGAGAATAGACGCTTTCAGCGCGCGCCAAATTTAGCCGCCATAGCCGACCTTCTCTTGTCTTTGCGAGATGCCGAGCCAGTGAAGCGGGCGTTGATGGGTCTTCACAAAGGCCTATGCTGGAGAGGAGGACACAGTAACACCTAAAATGGCAATGACCTGTCCTGCTGTGGTAATGATGAAGTGAAGCGAACGGAATAAGAGGGAATAAAAACTGAAGGTCAGTTATGGCGGCGCCCATGCACAGCGGCCTGAAAGCGTCTATACCGCAAGATCACCCCCCCCCCCCCCCCCCCCCGCGAGTCAGTTCTTGATGATCAGAAGGCCTCGCGGATATATACGGCATTTCTCCCCCCTAAAAATCTAAAGGCTTAGGAGATCGTCATTGTCTCGTCAATCTTCTGAGAACCGGCACTGTTGAGGTGGTTCCTTGGTCATCCGCTGCACTTGAACGCGTAGCAGGTGTAAGACCTGTCGCGTCCTTAGCTGGTCAGCATGCCGCCGCTGCTCCCCTTGTGAAGTATCCACCGTTGCCATCCGGGCACCCTCGGACGACCGGATGACTTCAGGAATCCAGCGATGACCTACGCCAAAGTTACATGACCACATGGTACTGCCCGCGAATAAAAAACGGCTGCTGCTCTTGGACGGGGGTGAGCGCGAGTGCTCTGGATCACAGCAGTCAATCCGGGACCGAGTGCGGTATCTGAATAACAGCTCGGATGGGCACTTCCCATCTTTTTTTGGGGTCCTCCCCTAGCGGAAGAGAAATCTTGCCAGCCTTGTTCTAAGATTGCCAGGCAATACTTTCCGACTGCCCTCCTTAACCGTGCGCACCGCACGCTCGGCTAATCCGTTTGACAGCGTATGATGTGGAGCTGTAGTCAGGTGGTGTACCTGGTTGTCTTGCAAAAACTGTTTAAAAACAACACTGGTAAACTGTGGTCCATGGTTTGGCACCAACGTTCTTGGCAGCCCAAACCGCGCAAAAATAACGCGCAGGGCTTCCACTGTGATCGCGGCCGATGCCGTCTTCATCGGTACCGCCTCAATCCACCTTGTGTTTTAGTCGACCACAATTAGTACCATCTGACTCTCCAGTGGACGAGCATAGTCTACACGAAGGCGTGACCACGTGTAGTTGGTGTCCGGCGATATGATGGGAACTTCAGCTGGGGGCAATGAAGAGGTCTGGATGCAAATCCCTCGCACCTTCTTACGAGATCTTCAATATCGCGATAAACTCCAGGGTACCAGAAGACGGTTCGAGCAAAACTTTTCATGGCTGACATTCCTGGATGGCTGTCATGGTGGGCCGATAACATCTAGAGCATGCGGCTTGGGGCAGAACCACTCGATGTCCCCAGTAGACTAGGTCGTGACTGACAGTCAGTTCATTCCACTTGTTGAATTAGGGCTGGAACCTCTGCTCCGTCTCAGCAAGGTGCCCTGGCCACCCTTGCTGAATCCAGATCTTCACTTGACGAAGCGACTGGTCTTGCTCTGTCATGTCTGCCAGCTGCCTAGCTGCTTAGCCATTAAGACACCAACATCCAGACTTTGGGTGTAAAACATGTATTCCGCGGGCTCACCAGCGTTGCAACACAGCGTCTCGTCGGAAACTGGGAGCCGACTAAGGGCATCTACATTGGCATTGTCCTTCCCCTGGCAAACAGCAGATCGTATACTGGAAAGATCCGAAGAGTAAGGCCCAGCGCTAGATTCTTGCCGCAGTCATTTGCGGGTTTGCCTTGTCTCGGTGAAATATAAATCTGTCAGAGCTTTGTGGTTTGTGACAAGTGTGAACTTATGCCCATACAAATAATCTCGGAACCATGACACTCCAAAGACTAGAGCAAGGGCCTCTTTCTCAAGCTGAGAATAGTTCTGTTTGGCCGGCGTTAGCGTCCTGGACCGGAAACCAATTGGATAGTCTATGCCATTGGTGCAATGTGACAACACTCTCCCTACCCCTTTGGGAGAGGCATCGCACCCCAACTTCAAGGGCTTATTTGAGTCGAAATGCACTAGGAACCCCGCAGTCTCCATCGCCTTCCTTGTCCAGGTGAACGATTCTTCCTGTTTTTTTCCTCCACTGAAATTTTGCGCCTTTAGCTAGCATGCAGCTGGTACAGAGGCGCCAACTTCGTGGTTATGTTAGGCAGAAATTTGCCGTAGTAATTAATCAGGCCAAGGAAAGACCTTAGCTCGGTCACAGAAGTTGGCCTCAGCGCCTGGGACACTGCTGATGATGATTAGATTGCCTCGCGGATATGTGCAGCATTTGTGTCTCCTGGAGGGACGCGTCGGTAGCAAGGCTATTATTTCTTAGTCATTTATGTCCTCCTGTGTCACATCATGTATGTCATTTGCGCAGTATCCAGGGGCGATGCTTTCCCTTGTTTGCTCTAGCCATTTATTCTTTTATTCTTCAGTCTATTGAATCTGCAAGTGGACCGTGCAGCTTTGTGCGTCTGATCCACGTGTACAATACGCTGTTTTCCTAACTTCATTTATAGCTCTCGTTAGGCGCTGATGTATCCAGATTTTTTGTCTTGTGCACAGTATTAAATGTATTGCCTGTCTTGTTCCTTAAATTGTTTGTTTCGTTGAGGAGGTCGTTTGACATTCCTGTTCCTGAAGGTTTCATTTATTTGTTTGGTCGCTTTGGCACGGTTCTGTTTCTTCCTCTCTTTTTGTAGTTTTCTTACTCTATTCTTTTTTTGTGTTCAGTTCGCCTTCGTTTTGAATGTGAGGGCTTCTGTGAACTTCCTGCTCATACTGTTACTCAAAACCAGATATAAATTCTTCGCCCTTAGCATGTAGGATGTGTTCTTTGCTGAAGTCCCCATTACGGGGTTGTCGTCTAGTAGCGTATTGGTGACCTTTGTCGTTCCAGTCACCGCGCATCTGTCCTTTATCTGCCGGTCTAATCCAAGTTCTGTGACGAGACGGTCGTCGGCATAGTCTGTGGTCACACCGGTGAAAGTTCCGAGTTCATAATTGTTGTTATGTGAGGTCACGTAAAACTGAGTTGGCTGCACGAGGTGGGGTCTGATGGAGCTCGTATCTGATGCATTACATTGATTAGGTAAGTGTAGTTTTTATCCCTTGACTTTTTCTAGTTTCGTCCCTTGCTAATTGACTGTTGAACTTTAATCTTCAGCATTGTAAGATGACTCACGATGCGATCGCTTATTTTTATAACGTAAGTGCTTGCTTCTTTAAGTTCTTCAGCGGATATGAATGGCTCGATAGCATCGTCTAGGTACTTAAGTTGACATGCGTAGTTTGTTAGCCTCTCGGCTATTTCAGTAAGTTGTCTGCCTGTCGTTGTTTCTGGCATTATTTTCTCAAGATCATCAAATGGGTCGTTACCTTCGTGCGTATTGCAGGTCGTTGTTGTACAACGGGTTCGATGTCGACATCGTTGAGGGTGATATCTTGGCCGTCCGTTGCATTGGTTAAAGTCTTTTTCATCTTGCCAGTCGCCGGTTGGTACGTTGGCTGTTGTCAATTTTCGTTGATATGTCAAGTCAGGTTCTAACCGTTTCGTTAAGCCCTATTCCGGGTTTCGGCACCCTGTTGTAAAAACGGCTGAGTAGTCGTTGGTTGGCGAGGTCGATTGCAATACTGTTAATCTACAGATATTTATATAAAGACTGTCCAACATCCTGTGCTCATGGCCAGGCCTCGATTATACATCTCATGCATCCATTTTCTCGAATCCCGTTTCCACTTCTTTGTTGGGGATGCCCGCTTCTATACATTGCTTTAACAGTAGCCGAGCTGTCACGCAAGTAAAAATATAACAATATTGTTTTATATAAATCGTGATACGCATATCTAAATTCGTTTTATAAAAAAAGTTCGAATCTGAAAGTGAAGTTCTATAGTACGATTCCGGCACTTGAGGCGCGCCACCGTATAAAAGGGCCATAAAACGGCGACACCGGAAGTTCTTCATTCCTTTCCGTAGCAGTTCGTGGTGTTCCACCGGAGCGACAGACCACCCACTTTTGCCCTATTTGTAGTAAGTTTACTTTTTTTATACGTTTTGTGTATCCTCTTCAAGCCCGTCCACAATCGGCGAATGTGCAACGATAGACTTTGAACTGGTACTCGCGAGAGACATTCGAGAAATCCGAGAAATGCATCGGTCGTAACCACTACTCTTGTTAAGGCCTGCTTGACGGGATTGGCCTTCAGGCATTGGACTGACATAGAGACTAATACCCAATTCACACAGCAGCGCAAAAGTGCCTTTGGCACAGGTACCTGTAGTAAAAAGAGCTGAAGATCGCAATCGCGTGGACCACAAAGGCCTCTTTCGCTAAGAGAGGTCATGTGTTAAACGGAGCTCGCCAAGCTCCCTTTACAGCTAAAGGGAGTACCCTCGGACCCACAAACTTAAAATAAAAGTACCCCAGATATATAAATGTATCTTGTTTAATGCATTATCACAAACTGAATATATATAAGTAGCAAACTATGAAATGATTGTGAACACAACTGCGATGGAATAATGCATTAACGAGGAACGCGTACTCCAGCTACCAGGTAGCAGCGGCGGCACGTGGAAAACAATGTATGCTACGACCCCGAAAGCGATGGACCACTGCGAGCTCTTTTTTGAGGTTGTACACGAGACGTCCGACTCTCCCGCTCAACTCGCAATGGAGCTGCTAAACAGAAGAAGGTCGTCCACCTCGCAATGGAAACTCGTAAACGCAGGTGATTTAAAGCCAATGTGGCCAGACGGGTCGGATGTTTTAAAGCAAAACTCATTTAGGTGCGTCGTTAGACTTAGAAAAAAAATGAAGTGCCGCAAAAGCAAACACAAATAATGTTTAGGTTCTGAATGTGATATTTCCCACACAATAATGAAAAAAATGCGCGTCAAACCAATTTTGAGGAATAATTGTTTATCAGGATCACCTGCTCCTCTCGCGGTTTAGCAGGAATGCAATCAACATCAACTCAAAGTGTTCCGTTTATTTATTGTGTGATTAATAACGCCGTTTACTACATGTACATTCAGTTAAGGGACCTAAGCTAAAGATACATGTATGCTGCCGTGTGAATTGGGTATTAGATAAAGGACAGCCACGCGATCCTTGCCTTCGGTTTTAATCAACGTTGGTTTTAATACAGCTTTGCCAGTGGGATCCCCGGCTTAACCTCGAACCCCGCGTCCTGGTGAGGCGAACCCACACTCCAGCCAGGACGTTCGCTGCTTGTCGTATTGAGGAGTTTCAGCGACGGTGTCACCGCCCTGGCGGCCGGTCGCCGAAAAAGAACGAGGGGGATAGGTTCGCTGGGCGTTGGCTTTGTGTAAATGCGTTGGCCGCGAACGTAGGCTCATAAACTTCGGCAGCAAGAATATTACGCGGCTCTAGTGTTCCGGTACGAGCAACAGAGATGACACGAACTGCTACGACGAGCTACGACCACCCGCCGCAGCGATGCAGGCGTCGAAGGAGCGCAACCTGTGTACTACGCAGTTAGTCGCCGTCGCCCGACGCAGGTCGTTTGGCATTCAGGACTTTCCGTCCCGGGTTCTTCGCTTGCACTTGGAACCGAGTATTATTCCCTGTGCTTCTGTATGTGCTCAGTGGCTGGATGTGGACCTCATAGAGCAGAGTTCTTCAGACTCGACAGCGACTCAAAGTTGACGGCGGAGGCGGAGGGGCTTGCAGCAACGCTTTCGGTTGGTGCGCGGGTGCGACGACTACACGGATAAATTTTAAGATTGCGGCTAGCAAGGTGGGCCATAGTCGCTTTATGTTGACACGATTTTGAGTGTAAGTACTCCGTGCAAAGGCGAATCTATCGCGTTTCTAATCCACCTTTGTTTTTGCTGTTGTTTTTGCGCTCGCACGGCCGATTGAAAATGCTTCTGTACCAATCACGGAGTGAATGTCTTCGGCCTACATTGCGGAACGCCCAATATAAAGTAATATTCGTTCAGCGAGCAAACTTCCCTTTCGAGTGACCTTCTTTGATTGATGATTTCGCCCGTACTTGAGTGCTCTAATCAACACGATCGATGAAGTTTGCTTCCCTAGTTAGGACATTTTTTGTGCCACATGCGGCACTAATGCTTGGCACGATGTATTCTACTGGTGGTATTGTGAATTGGTTTACTTCCAAAGCTAACAATATGACAGGTGGGACCATTCAATTTGCTAAAAATGTGATATGGGAATGTCGTTGCATAACTAGCGTTTTACGTTTAAGATTGATAAGAAACATGCTCATGTGATGACGCACGTCTACAGCATAAGCTTTGCAGATCCAGAATGGATGTGCTACAGGCTCAAGACTTCCAATGGACCAAATTGGTGATTACATGGCAATAAATATTGTGGAAAACTGCCCATTGACTCGGTGAGTTTTGATCGTGACCATTGGCGTGCTGTTGGCAAATTAAAGGGACATTGCATCTAGATGTGCTTAAATATCTTTATTTCAAGGTTCAGTGGACCCCTCTGCATCATTACAGGAAGGCACTCTCAAGCCACAACAAACAGCAGTGAATATACAATGCATGATAACGGGCACCAGTGTCCAGGCGTATAGTCCGCAGAAGCCAATTTGAGCCTAAAAATGTTTTTGTTTTGTTTAGATAGTTTGCATTTGGTGTATAATTCGCAGGGCCCGATTTCCGCGCCCAGTGCATAGTCCGCCAAGCTGGTGCGTTGCGTCTTTGTGCTTTTTTTCCTGGGTGGCATTTTCTTCAGAAGTTCTTCGGCGAATGCTATTGAGCCTGAAGAACTGCTCTTGAGGCCCATATCTAGCCACTCGGCACACACACAAGCACAGAAAATAACACTCGGTGCCAAGTACAAACGAAGCACCTGGGCGGAAAGCCGTGAATGCCAAACGAGCAGCGTCCGGTGACGGCGACTGACTGCGTTGCGCCCCTTCGGTGCCTGCATCGCTGCGGTGGGTGGTCGTAGCTAGTCGTAGCGAGATGATCTTCACTTCAAGCAAGAAATCTTGCCATACCATAGTCAAGATATATGTGCAAGTGTTCGACGACGTGGGCTCTCTCACGTTGGTGCAGTTGTCATCAAGAAAGGTACATAACAATGTTGAGTGTTTGAGGCTGAAACTATGACACATACTTATCTAAACCTAAATTTATCGGTGTGTGGCTACAAACATTTTCGTTGACGTTGCTTAGATCATGTAACCATTCAGGCCTCAAATTAAATGGTGTTTCGAACTCTTCAGTTGTGTATGAAAACCTATTTGCTCTAATAAAAGACATTTTGAAAAGGACACATGTCTTCTGCTGATACATATCTTCCAATTTACAATGCAGAAGCAAACAGAAAATCAACTGCATACATCTACCACTTGGCATAAGCACCTTTTGCAATTCATTCTTGAGCACACTCAAATATCAGCTAAGGTTTCTCTTGTTTTAGAAGCTTTGCCCTGTTCTGTAAAAAGAAAACAGTTAAAAAAGCTTTACCTTCGTTCTCCTCCTCGCATTTAATACAGACTTGTTTGTCAGCAGATCACACACAGCAGATATCACCGTGGCACATACAACTCGAATGACCGATGAGACTATTGCTATTACAATAAAGCTTTCCACAAGAGCCAAAATGAGGCTTGTAGGAGTGCACAAGCACATGGAAATGAGATTGGCGCTTCCGGGGCTTGTTTACATTATGCGTAAAAACAGGACGATCGGCGACCAGCTGATCGCAATACAACACCAAGGATACCGATGTTTCGATACATAGAACGCAGGATAAAGACCTCAATCGTCCCTTGTATGCTGTAGTTGTCATACTTTCCATCCAACCGCTTTTTAGCACAATTAACTAGAACAACCGAAAAGTTCGCAACACCTTCTAATGCGAGGCCTGAATGGTTACATCATCTAAGCCACGTCAACGAAAATGTTCGTAGCCGCAGACCGATAAGTTTAGTTTGAGATAAAGTACGCGTCATAGTTTGAACGCGCGAACATTGTTGATATGTACCTTTCTTTGGACCCGCGTACATTCGGTTCAACTTGATGACAGCTGCACCAACGTGAGAGCTAATGTCAAACACTAGCACACATATCTTGACTATGGCAAGATTTCTTGCCTTCGACTGGCTTGAACACTTCATCTGTAGCATCACGGTAGGTCTTGGTTGAAATGATGATCGTCTCGCACAAACAGAGAACGACACGCTTTGTTCTATTTATACGCTACCGGTCTACGGGCGTCGCAAACCTATCCCCCTCTTGTCCGCCATGTTGGATCTATCGGAGCGCCCCCTATATTCGCTGAAACTCCTCAATAATGTTTCCAAGCGTCTCTTTTGAAAGAGAAGGATATATTTTGAGGAATACAAGAATAAAAAAACAGAGCGAACATTTATTGTCTTTGGAAGCATTTTTAGCACGTACTACTTGCTGTTTTTACCTAATTAAAACAAGAAGAAATCACAAAAGAAAACTAGTCGTTAGTTGTTTATATAGCAGAGTTTAGTTTGCCAGAATTTCGGCGACACTGTTACCCATTGTAGATAAGCAATTTAGCCAGCGCAGTTCGAGTACTAGCCTGTGGTCTTTATTAACGTGCACCGCTCAGTAATGCGAAACACGGCCTCATGCCGGTACTAGAGCCACTAAATAGCTTATTTAGTGGCACTAGCCGGTACGATGCTCATCCAGCTCAAAATGGGCAGGGTGGGGATTGAACCCAGGATCCCTGGGTTCTGCAGCGCGAGCTTTTGCTCTGCGTGCTCCTGAGCTGGTGTGCGCCAGCCCACTCGGCCACCAATTTCCCGGAAGATATAAACGCTTCCAAAGAATGCAAACGGGAGGAACGTCAAGAGCCGCATGGCCATTGCATCAACGATGGCAGCGCCCGCGGCAGTGCTGGCTTCCACGACGTGCTGGAATAGAGGCTGCGATCGTCATAAAGTCAGCTCCAACCTTCAAACATGCCCCATCGAACAATATTTCATTCCACGATTGTGTGTGAATGCCTCAGAACTGCATCTTGAAATAGTAAGTACGTCGCTAACTCGCGCTATGTTCGGCCATCGGTGATGCAGCAGACGCCGCCATCTTGTCCTCGCGCACCTCAGTTAAGTTAGAGCGTACTATTGTCGGTTGCAAGCTAAGAAAAAACCGGAAATGCCTCTCAGAGGAAAATGTAATCCTACGCCGAGAAACGCCAGCCAATCGTTTTCATGACGTCACGATTCCGTGGACCAATCGCGATCCTTTTGAAAAAAAAAACAAAAAAACCTCAACATGGCTGCTGGCCTTAGCAACGCGACGCTAGTTTCTCGTGACAATTATTCTGCTTTTTTGCACCGTGTTTTACGCGCCCGAGGTTACGCCACGAAATCTTAATGGTATCGGCTTGCGTTTGCAGCCGTTTTTGCGCGACAACGTGAGAATCCAGCGACGCTATCGCCAACGAAAATTTCGAAGCGGGCGCGAGGCTTAGCACTGCTGAGAGGTATGTTAGACGGTATGTTAGACGGTATCTTGGACAGAAAATGAATTGGGAAGACGGTACAATGGACATGACTTTCTTTCTTTACTAAACAGCTATTTCGTTGACAAAAACATATTCTAACTTATTTAAATGTCTTGAATGAATTAAATAAATATTGTAGTACTTTAAGACACGTTTCCTGGAGGAAGAAAAAGCAACGTTGCTAGCGAACTACTTTCTCGACGGCGGAGGCACTTCAGATGGGCGCAATGCGCTTGTGGGTGGAGCTAAAAGATTGTTCTCAGGTTGCATCCGACTATAGAAGGTACGAGTGAGGCGAGCTATAGGCTCTGCTGCTGCTTTCAATTGCATTTGAAAATGTCGAAAGCGATCAGGGCCGGTTTTCTCGAAGCGATGGTAAACCCATATTGGTAAACCACGGTGCCTAGGAAGGGAAAAGTACCTAGGTACTGTAACAAAAGACTGGATATAGAACAATAATTATTTCTGATTGGGCAATAAGATGCGCCATCTATCGGTGAAACAAGCCAGTCATTTTGTTTATCCTCTTTTTCCGCTGGTTGTCATCGATCTAGTATGGTATTTTAAGTCAAAATATATTGATGTTGTACTTGAAGACCAATTTATTTGCTTCCGATGGTACGAAGAAATTTTAGCTACTATGCTAGAGTTTGTCGACGAATATTCGAAAATGTAAGCAACATTTCCTTCAATATGTTTCGCCATAAACAACGCATAACTTTCCCGTGTTTTTTCCAGTCTGGCAACGCCGGTGCTGTAGTCTCGTTTTCGTTCCTTGCGACCCTTGCGACGCACGTTTCTGCGATTCCTGCTGATCTCAACTGTTTGCCCTCTCTCCCGTTTGCCCAACCGATTCACCGGTGACGAGAAGCTAAGCTTCTCGTCACCGTTGAATTGCTGGCCACCGGGGATATGTAGAAACCTTAATGCTGTCGGCATACTGTCGGCGCACTGTGAACAAAAAAACAGAACAATGTCTCAGCTGTTCACTCGGAACGAAGACTTTATTGAGAATAACCCCCTTTCTAAGCAAAGTAATCGCTGCTCACGAGTTGGCGTGCATAGTGTAACAAATTAAACGTCTTAGTATGAATATGTACCAACACTCGTTCGCAAAACACTTTTTTTACTCACCATAAAAACACTTGCAAGGCTTATGGACCGTCATATGTCTTGGATCCCGGACTGCTGAAGAGTGATGCGTTCGCGGAATGCTGCCGTCGGTTGATTTAGTAGTCCCTCTGAACTATCGCTTTGCTTGACGTGCTAATAGGTTGATGGTGAGTTATTAATATAACAGCCAGGTCGAAATGAATGTTCAGCAGAACCAAGCAGAACTATTAGCCCTCATTAAGCGACGTCGCAGCCATTTTGCTTCTAGGTACTGCTCCTCCCTCGGCGCCTGCTCTCCCAGTCACGTGACCTGGAATTCCCCCTTCTTGGGGCAATAGTTAACTTTAAACCACGGTTCGCGTTCGAGAAAACGGGCCCAGGTGGAACCAAGCCACTTTGATCGCAGCGCCACCTTCGCTGCGATCGAGCAACGACACAGGTCAAGCTCATGTGGGCAATATAGCCCCTTGGGAGCTATATTGTATTTTTTTTATAATTTTGACGTCAGAGGTAACGTCATCGCCAACGGCGTTACGCGACGCCAAGATGCTGTCGTAAGGCCGTCGTGCCATCGCGTCGCGTCGAGAACGACGCCGTTTCACATCAAGTCGCCGTTGTAACGCGGTCGTGACGTCGCGTTGAGGACGACGCCGTTACGCGACATCAAGTCGCCGTTGTGACGCGGTCGTGACATCGCGTCGCGTTGAGGACGACGCCCTTACGCGACATCAAGTCGCCGTTGTAACATGGTCATGACGTCGCGTGCCACGTCGAGGACGACGTGGACGTGGTCGTCGATGCCGACATTGACGTCGACGCCCCACGCAACGTGAAACATCGCTATTACGTCACGTTAACGTCGTCCTGACGTCATCGCGAACGTCAACGTCATGACGAAGCCTTGACGGCGTGTAACGTCGTCGTCTTCGCCAGCATCAACGCAGACGCGCAGTCACGACGAAGTCTTGACGTCGTGTAACGTCGTCGACGATGACGTCGACGTCGTGAATCTCTCGGGACGTCTTCATGGCGTCGAGTTGCGTCGTGTCGACAACGACGTCAACGAACTGACAATAAGCGTCCTTATGATGTTGTATTGACAAGGACGCCGTCATCTTGACGTCCTGTGACGTTGTCGTCGTCGGCATCAACGCCAACGTTGACATCGTCGTCGTTGTCAACGCAATTTGACGTCAGAACGCGTGCTTGATGTAGTGTAACGCACGTTGGCAACGTCGATGACGACGTTGACATCAAGGCGTCGTCCTGATGTCGCATGGCGTTGTGACAACAAGTTGGGTCGTGGTGACTTTATGTACGTGACATCTGACGTCTAGGTTGTATAATAATATAGTCCGGCGTTTCATCGTTTCTATGGCCTTGACCTAAGGCCCTATGTTGCACGTTTTGGACTCCCGCGGCAACTATGCAGAAGGAAGTGGCGTCAACAACGCAGCAAATGCATATTGGATGTTGATTGATGAGAGATCAGTCAACATCCAATCTGCGTTTGCTGCGTTCTTAACGTCACTTTTTTTTCCGTAGTCGCCGTGGGAGTTCAAAACGTGCGGCCTTGGGCCCCAGTGTGCCTGTCGAGCTTGGCGTTGGAACGAAACGCGTTTTTCTTAAAAAGTGGCTAATCCAAACCACTTCCCTCGTAGCGCCCAAGAGTGCGCTACGGGCGAAGTGGCTTGGATTAGCCATTTTTTTCCCCACATGCTGAGGTACCAAAATAGCACTCCGGTGGCCCCACTCGTCCTTTCTAGTACACTCTATAGTTACGTGCCCCTGGTATAGTGAACTAGACTAGGAGTAGTGGAAAAATAGCCGGCCTCCAGGTGAGGCGCTTCTTGTAGAACGTACCAGGTAGCGCTGGTGTTCGATTCCAGAGCACGCCTGCCAGCGAAGTTTGCGCCAAGCGTAGCTGTTTTTAATCTTAGCGGCTCATTAGTGTGGCCTATGTATGCTTTATGTGTGTGTCAACGCCTATGAATTAATGTTTAAAGCTTACTTGGGCAATGTAGTGAAAACCAGGGTAACCAGTCTTGCATGCAGGTGCGTATACTCTGTTTCACCTTATGATGTACCGCAGGAAAGGCTTCAAGCGCGAGCTCCCTGTTGTGGGGCACATCTCGGCGGCACAAGCTCTCGTGACTTAAAGGGCCCATGAAACGATTTTTGGGTTGGGATAAATCATTTTAGATTGGGATTTTACTAATAGCACATCGTTCAGTGGACCAAAAGAAAAAAGGTAGAAAGTCAAAAGCCTGACTTTCAGTGCGAAAATTTAAGAACAGAGCGGACTATTTCGTACCTCCTCCCCTTCGCAACCTCTCTGCCTTTTCACTGTGATACATCCGCGGTCCCAAAAGCGCGTTATCGGGTCCAAACTGACGTCACACACAACCGGACCTCACTTATTCCCTTCACCCCTAAGCTGACATTGTGGTGGAAGCTACGCGCTTGCCGGACCAATCAGCCGCCTCCCTTTCATCACCTGACTTCATTCTCTGCAGCCACATTTGCCACGCTCACGTGGCAAGTGTGGCTGGCCCAACGAGCACGTAGCTTCAACAGCACTGTCAGCTTCGGAATGAACGGGGTGAGGAAAGCAACTTTTGTCTGAATTTTGAGCGACGGGCTAATCTTCTAGGGGGAGAATGGATGTGTCCGGGATTACACAAACGAGAGTGCGAGCAAAAGGGGACTCCCCCTTTTCGCCTTCTTGAACTGTTTGGTGGAATGCGCGATTTATGAGTTGAGGAGGAAAGCGAAACAGGAAAAAGTTGGAAAAGCGTTTCATGACCCCTTTAAGAGCAGCTGCCAACGCTATGAGCTCGCGCTTCTAGCCTTCGCTGCGGTACAACATAAGGTGAAACGAAAATAGCGTTGCTCATCCGTCCTATTGGGCAGGAGATCGAACTATAGGGGGCGCTCTGACCCGTCTGTTTTCCCCACGCTTGGTGTTTACTCAACACAAGGCCTATGCACAAGCCGACAGGCCTTATGAGCATGGCCATGTCATCTTCTACAATAGAGCGCGGGGCGCAGTTTAATAAAAAAAAAATACTAACAATTGATGAAGCGACGTTAAGTGCCGGATCTGTCCTCAGAGAATGCGAGCTTGACCCACTTCGGCTTTTGTGATGAGCTGGCATCGTGCATGCTGCATTGTTCATGCAGGCCGAGTGGAAACAAAAGAGCCCCTCCTCCCCTTCGCCGGGTAACACGAACTCCAGCCGAACGCTGATGCCGCGTTCGGTTATGTCGGCCGAACGCTGCGTCATTGTATTTGTTGTCCCCATCCGTGTAGTTGTTAGGTTAACCGCTTGGGGCGTCACGGTCTGTCCTCCTCCCCAATAGTTAAACGTGAGCGCGTTGGTTTAGATGACTTATTACAGAAAGAATAAACAGAAAGGACGGACAAGGACGGACATCTTTCGACTTTCAACAACATGTAGCGTTCTTTATTAGAAGTTGGCATCGAGATCGGTGAACCTAGAGAAAAAAGGGGGGGAAGGAAAGGACAAGTGACAGAAGGGAGGGAGAGGGAAGAGGGAAAGGAGTAAAAGGGGGGAAGGAAAGAGAAAGCGAAACAAGGGAGGGAGAGGGGGAGAGAGAATCGGGGCAGCGGAGGAGCGAGGAATTGTTAGCCCAGTGGGACAAGAAGGGGGTCGGCATGAGAAAGTCGGGAAGTTGTTAGCCCGTTAAGATTAGGAGGAGGGGAAGGAGAAGAGGGGTCATCTCGAGACACAGAGCGGCGCCGCATCACCGCACTGTCAGGGAGCAAGGGCCCCCCGGGCCCGCGTCAAGGCCGCAAGTTGGGGGCGCAAATAAGCCGCCTCCCTCTCGGAGAGGACAAGCGAGGGAGACGAAATGTTTTGAGATGCCTGCTGCATGGCGTAAGCTTCAATTATCTCGCGTCCGTAGCGGTCTCTATGTGAGCCCAGGATCCGCGCGTTGTGAAACCGGGGCTCACACGAAGAACATGCGCCTCTAAGAAAGGGATGCTGGGACTCAATGTCCCCTTTTTTTATTTCCCTGTCGTGCTCGCCCAGCCTGTCATTCACGCAGCGGCCCGTTTGACCGATATACTCGGCGCCGCACGACAGGGGAATGGAGTACACGCGTCCAGTTGCGCAGGAAATGAAGGGTGTTTTGTGTTTCTTTGCACACCCTGCTCGTGAACGGCGCTGGGGGTCGTTCACGAGGCGGCACATGGAGCCTAATCGGAACCGGCATGATAAGGCCACATCGACATCATACCGGCGGGCCGCTGCCCTCAGGCGATGTGATGTGCTGTGGTGGTAAGGTATTACCGCGAACTTTTTTGGTCGAGGCGGTCTGGCGCGGTCGGGGTGAGGCTGGGAGATTAGAGACTTTAGGGATGTCACAAGGAGGTCGCGTGGATAGCCCGCCTTTCGGAGGCGACAGATTTGGGCGGTTAAGCCGGTTTGAGAAAAGTGGGAGCAAGATTTGGTACGGGATGAGGAAAGGAGGGATCTTACAATTCCGGACTTCACAGTTTTTGAGTGGTTGCTTCCGAACGGTAGGACGGGCTTCTTGGTCCGCTGCTGGAAACCCCAGCAGAGTCCATTGGGATTGGTGTGCAGGCGCAGATCGAGGAACTGCAATTCCCCGTCCGAAGGGTCCTCACTGGTGAACTTGAGGCCTTGAGAGTGGGTTGAGAAAACCTGCTCGATGGAGGCGGAAGTGGTGCCGGCTGTGTGGAGTACGAGGTAGTCGTCAACGAACCGAAAAACCTTGGTTCCCGGCGCCTCGACGCCGAGCTCCCTCTCCACAGCCAAGTCCACCGATGACATGTAGAATTCGCTTAGAACAGGGGCCAAGCAGGAACCGATGCAAACGCCTGACTTCTGCCTGTAGATGTTCCCCTGGTGTTCCACAAGGGTGGATCTTAGGTATACGTCGACGAGCTGTAGGAACGCCTCGAGTGTGATGCCAGTTCAGTTTTGGAACTTGGCCACTCCGGATTGCGTGACAGCCCGTTCAATGCAATCCATCAGAACCACCACGTCGAGGCTGTAAAACATGTCGGTGACATCGAGGGAAAACATGGCGACGTCCGGCCCAGCTGAGTGCAGTTCCTGGAGATATGGCAGAACCTCGAGGGAACATCCGACCCGAAAAGGCTGATCTAGAGGGACAGCTGTCAAATGTTTCTGAAGGAAGAGAGCCAGGTGCCTCTGCCAGCAGCCGCTCTCGGATACAATGCCTCTGAAAGGGGTGTTCTGTTTGTGTGTTTTTGCCGTGAAGAAAACCCGCAGGTACTGATCCGATGGTTTTGACAGTTTGTTGAGAAGAAAGGTGAGCTCGTTGGCTTTGCAGATAGTTTTAGCCTCTGTGCGGAGAGACCCCGATGGTCTGGACTTCATTTTCGTGAAGTTTTTGTCGAGAACTGCACCCAGTCTGTTGTTGAAGTCCCCGGCGGTCATAACAACGAACACACCCGTCTTGTCAGCCTCCAGGAGTTTCAGCTCTGAGCGCCTGAGCTCGTCAACCACCTCCAAAAAGTCCAGTTTTTAAAGGTGGAGCCCTCCCGTATCTGCACACCACCCGCGAACCCGTCGCGAGGAAATCCTGTCGTTCAGGTTCAGGAATTTTTGAGGCGACTTGGTGAACAGCAGCCAGCTGGTCGATTCGCGACGGTTCATACGCTGGGGCAAACTTCGGGCCTCTTGAGAGAACTGACTCAGCATGTGCCGAAAGGGTGGTGTCGGAGAGGTTGAGAGGAGGTTCCAGCGCAGGGCTCTGATTAACTCGCTTTTCTGCGGTTGCGGAGGAGATGATAAGCTTCCAAGAAGACTCCAGGAGGAGGTGGGTAGACTTGCTGAGGAAGACATAGGAGGGATGAGTGGCGAAGTTAGTACCGAAAATAGACGTCATGAGACATGGGAGGGACCTCTGCATCACCAGGATCTCCTGCGACACCTCCTGTCTTGCAATCTGCATCACTCTGTAGTTCGCCGCCCAACGCGACGAGGAGAAGCCAAATACCTGATGTATCGCAGGGTGGGTGATGTTCTTGCGAAGGCAGAGACCGAGAGTCCTCAGGCGTAGGCGAAGGAGGAACATTTTTGACACGAATAATGAAGCTTGAAGGAAGGTGACATTCCTCGCTCCTCCGCTGCCCCGATTCTCTCTCCCCCTCTCCCTCCCTTGTTTCGCTTTCTCTTTCCTTCCCCCCTTTTACTCCTTTCCCTCTTCCCTCTCCCTCCCTTCTGTCACTTGTCCTTTCCTTCCCCCCCCTTTTTTCTCTAGGTTCACCGATCTCGATGCCAACTTCTAATAAAGAACTCTATATGTTGTTGAAAGTCGAAAGATGTCCGTCCTTGTCCGTCCTTTCTGTTTATTCTTTCTGTAATAAGTCATCCGTCCTCTTTGCCTTCGTTTTCATTGCTTAGCGTCAGACTTGTACCGTACGCATTACAAGTAATCAAATTACTTGTAATCGATTGCTTTTTGGGGTAATTTTGTAATCAGTTGATTACTTTTATTAGGCAGTAATCACAAGAGTAATCTGATTACTTTTTGAAGTAATAAAATTACTTGTAACCGTTACAATTTGTACACGCGACCCCCCCCCCCCCCCCCCCCCCGGGCACACGCCTTTTTTTTATGAAAGGACAAAAATAAAATTTAATTTTTTTTTTCAAACGGAAAAAAAGAAAGATTTTGCGGAGCTGTAGGAAACGAGGTCAATGTCTTTCTATGTACAGTTTCTGGGGAATGTCCGTTTTTTTCTTTTTTTTTTTTTTCGAGCAGGGACTGGGAGTGGAAAGCCCCAGGGAAGCTACAGTACGTGACAAAGGCCATTCAGGGCGAAGTTTGAGGAAGCAGAATGTAGCTTTGTGAGTCCTTCGTTCAAACTAGCCCCCTCACGCACACACACACAGAAATAAAAAATAAAAAAAATCCTGCTTAGGGTACCTACTCGCAGCCCATAGGAGAACCAGAACCGAAGAATGCCTAAAGCGGATGCAAAATATAACAAAGGCAGTTCAAATATTTCCCCATTTCACCTACGTGGTCTTTGTGACAAGCAATGTTTCGAGTTGAGAAGTGGTCGGGGCGATCTCTTCCGCTAATGGATACTACACATGATCCGTTTCAAATCCTGGAGCTGCTGCTCTTCTGTATAACATGCGAGCTCATCCACATGTGAATAGTAAAATGAGCGACAACCCTTGCTCAAAAACTTTGAGCGACAACCCTTGCTCAAGTTTAACAAAATCTAGAACCCCCTCCGCTTCTTCCCCCCCCCCCCCCCCCCCCCCACACACACACACTGGCGAACGCCCAAATCATTAAACGCCTTCAAACGAATTCTATGCTTGTGTCCGCATTGTGAAGGTGCAACGGCCTTGAAGAGGGAGCCAGTTTTTCTTTCTCAATACTTGTGCAGATGTGAAATATAGGTTGGAAATAGTTTATTGTTATGAGCGCTAAAGATGTGTCTTCACACAATAAAGTAATCGAAAAAAAAACGATTACTTCTTTAAGTAATGCCCAATTACTTTTGCCGTCGAGTAATCAAGTAATATAATCGAATACTTTTCAGCCAAGAGTAATAGTAATTGTAATCGATTACTTTTTTTTATTAACGTGTACAAGACTGCTTAGCGTCAAGACTCGGACCTATATAATCACAATGCCAAACACTTAACATTCACGAAAACAAACTGCGAAAACGACCATAGACACCACAGAAACCATCTGAGAACGTACGCGACGCCATACCCCATGTTACAGCAGCCATGTCCTCAGGATTTTGACAACAGCGCCACTCGCGGCAGTCTATACTTCTGGCTTCACAAGGCCGATGGGGCGCCGCCGACGCTTTTGTAGCGTAAGCTACACTAGCCGAGGTTGAGCAGTTTCGCGTGGCTCCTGGAGAGCCGTGCTGCGCATGCGCGAGGAGCAGTGACTTCACACGTGTCAGTCCCCGATGCACGCGCCGCGCGCATGCACCCGCTCGAGATCATGGCTCGCGCTGTCCGGTTGTTCTGGGCGGCAGCTTGGTTGCTTGATACATAACAACACGGCGCACAGCTTAACTCATCGGATACTTAAGTAGTCACATAATGCGCATACCGTGTGTGTGTCGTTGAAGCAGCAGTAAGCGTGATAATCAAGCTAATCCTAGACAACCAGGAAAGCTAAGAATAACCAGCTGAACCTAAGCTCACGCTACGTATATCCTGGCATAGCTGAGCTATTTCCACATGGCCCACCTTAACATGGCGGAAACGTCAGGCAGCGCCAGCATCGCTTACAATGGCAGCACACAAGAGCCTTTCTTGCAAACGTGTATGGACAGACGCTTTACACACGCGCCAAATTACATCCGCCATTGCTGACCTTCTTTAGTTTTACCAAGATACCGAGTCATCAAAGACGGGCGTTGACGAGTCTGCAGAAAGACCAGTGATGGGGGGAAGGACACGGTAGAATCTAAAATGGCAATGACCTGGCCTGCTAGTTTAATGACGAAGTGAAGCGAACGGAATAAGAGGAAACAAAAACTGAAGGTCGGTTATGGCGGCGCCCACGCACAGCTGCTGCAAAGCGTCTATAGACCCCTTTCCAAAGTCGCGTGCGATTTAGAGAAGATCCGATCCACTGTACAGCGCTATAACAACCGTGACTGCGAAACGTGCATGTAAGAGCGAGTGGGTAGCTATGACTTGTGCTCCCGATGCTCAAAGGCTCGTGTAGCAGGGCCGAAATTGAACGCAGAGAGCTGGCACTCGTGCCCGCCATTGCACAAGGAATTCACAACTTCCAAAAGAGGGCACACTTCCAAAAGTGGTCATTAGCAGTAGTATCCTCTGGTTTCTTATTGTGCTTGCCTTTTGTGACCCTGTGCGCCTGGTTTATCCCCAACGCTCTTACATCTATCAATTGACAAGCTCGACAAAAACTCGGCGTTCTAAATCGGTTCTTCTTTGTTTCCAGCAAGCGAGGCGGTGCGGGCGGCGTTCCTGCGATGGCGTCAAAGTCTCCGTAGAAAACGATGAATGACCAATTTCAAAAGGCTCCCTTTTTGCGCTATGTTTTGCGCACACTTCTTGTTGTATACCGTGAAAACCCAGATAGAACTATTCTACACCGCAAGTAATCTGCATCCAACCTTCCACTGATTCGGCAGCTTCTGACCGTGGGGCCGACTGATAGTGTAGCGAGGACCAGTGAGCGCACGCGCCTCAAAAAGGCGCCAGGCGTTCTAGGAAGCTTTTCAACTGACTTTGATCTACTAACTTTATTAGTCCTCACTAAATGCAAATTTAAACATCAAAGACAAGCTTGATCCCCCCCCCCCCCCCCCCCACCCGACCCCCCAGATGGCTCTGACGCCCTAGCAGGGCCTAAGCAGGGCCTCCCAAGATTAGACTAATAGAATATTGATTTTGAAGAATTGTGGGCCGGGTACGCAAGCCCATTTTTTTACCTCCCGATTATTTCTGGTGGCATTTTGTGCTCGTGAAATATATTATTTTACGCATGCAGAGTTTTAAGTGACGTCACGTAATCTAAGCACCATTTAAGTTGTTGTTCTCGGCAAGAATAAATAGGAACGACTGCCTGCATGACGGAATGACGTCAGGTGCAAGCCATGCACGCATGACTTGCACGTGACGTTTTTGCACCGTATCAGTGTTTGTTTCGATTCTTGCTACAAAATTCACCCACGGGTGTGAAACTTTCCTTTGCAGTGACTGTTGAACAGACGTCAATGCAAGCTATGCCAACGTCAATAGATTAGCTCAGTTAGGGAACTCCTCATAGACGCTGCTTGCACGAGCAGTACAACCCCCCCCCCCCCCCCCCCCCCCCCCCCCTCTGTCTCCACGGCTTGCCGCCCGTCGTTCGACGCGCCGGACAGCTCCTATGGTAACTGCAGTGTGTTTTACGGAATGCAAACATTTAGAAGCACAGCGTGTAGACGGCGTTCCAGCTGTGCCCTATGAAACCCGTAATTTTGAAACGAAAATTTACATGGCGCTTCAGAGACGGGTGGCGGACTGAAGTGATTGTGGTAGGGGGGAGGGGTGGGGAGGGGGAGGGGGAGGGTGTACCCGTCTGTGTGAGAGTTCTACAACTGAGGTAATCTAATAACGTTGGCAATGCATAATTGCGGGATTTTTTTGGCTTACTCTTGGTGAACCATAGAAAACTCCATTCTCCTTAGGAGGCAGAGTTTAATTTGGAGATGGAAGTAAATAACCTTACTTTCCGACGCCTTTCTTTAGTATCCCGTTACGTAATCAAGCTCAGGTTTTCATCTTACCAGAGTTATATAAAAAACATGGGGAAATCACTGAAAAAAAATGGTCGATGACAGTTTTGGAGGTCCATATATATCTTAAATTTCAAATTGTTGCTTCCTTTTTTGGCTCTTCATGTCGTCTGTAGTGTGAGTGTGCTTCAGAGGATTTGATTGATCAGTCATCAGGTTTTTTACAACTGCCCTCGAAGGCTGCTGCTCCCTGAACTTCGTTTGTCTGCATGCCTTTATTGACTTGAACAAGGGACAGGCACAACGGTTCCATTTTTCGGAATCTTCCAACTGTTCCATTTATCTGCTTGCAGCTTCCGTCTCCGACCAATATCTGAACCTGTGCGGAAGTGCATATCGCTTCATGTTGGCCAGACCGGAGTTCAGATCGGCAACACCTGCTGGAAGCTGTACTGCCTGGGGCACGGCATCCAGCCGGACGGCGAGAAGGCGAGCGGCAGCACACCTGGAGATAGACACCAATCGTTCAGCACTTTCTTTAACGCAACCTGTGCTGGCAAGGGGGTGCCGCGAGCAGTGTACGTGTACCTCAAGCCCACCGTCGTGGATGAGTTGCGCACTGGCACCTACTGGATCCTGGGGAAAGTAGCGTCTTTGCCTTCCCTGAATGCTAGCCGAACACAAACAAATATTAACACACAGACGGCCGAAACCTCGCAAGGCGATGGGCTAATCGGTCTCTGTTGCTTTGGCAATCGCCATTTGGACCTCTTATCTTCGAAGCTTCGAGGGGGTCGCTCTAATCCAGTCGCACCAAGATCCCCATGGAGCTTCATCGTACTGAAGACGTTCCTCGCCTATATAAGCGTCTTTGGAACTGTGTATACAATCAACTGATTGTATACAACCGAAACCGCATGTGGCGGTGGTACGAAAGCGTACGCTCGCTTCGCCGGTTTGCGGACACCAATATCTCGGTATACAAGAAAGGTCTCTATAAAGCTACCCGTCACCTGCGAATTTAGATCGGCTCACCAAGAATGGAGAGGTCATGGAGAAATTGCTCATTTTAGGAGCCGAAAAGGCGACCAGAGGGGGAGTTTCGCGCTAATTTCCTACGATCCAGTTACCTTACCACGACCTTGCCACGCACTACGTGCATGCTGCAGATCTGGTCATGGCCACCAATTCTGGGACAAGAGGAAGCAATAAGTAGATTTTTACAACATCATCGCAGAATGTGCCTGGCTTTTAGCGTTTTGTTCGTTAGAAATACACCTTCGTAACATTCGTCACAAATGATTATGTGTGAGTGTGCACGCAGAGACCCACATGTTCATTTTGAGCACTGTGCAAATATACAGTGCTCCCCAATCTCATGCGGAACATGCAAACTGTTTCTTATCATCTAATAGTCCCAGTGTTATCTTGGTGGCTGCGGAAAAACTGCTTCATGACGTGGCGTTCAGTGAAACAGCCTTAGCAGGATAGGCGGCTCGCTCAAGGCCGATGTAGCGGCTTGACCGCGGAAATGTAGGAAGTTTGGCTGCCTGATTATCTACGCCAGGGGTCTTAAACTCATTTGTGTGTCAAGGCAAGATAGCACACCTCCCAAAAGTCGAAGGCCAACCGGTGGGGGGGGGGGGGGGGGCAATCTTTTGATATTTCGGGAAAAGAAGCAGCAATGGTGTTTCAAGTTGCAAAGCAGCCGACTCCCCCAGGACCAGCCACACGTCTATCTTTCCTCTACGTGATTATGCTTCAGCCACTACCCATGAGCAGAGAGCGAAATCAGGTGATGAAAGGAAAGTGGGGGGGGGGGGGGGGGGGGGGGGGGGGCCGGCAGATTGGTTTGGCAATCGCACTTCCCAGCGCACTGCCAAGCTCGCTGGGTGAACGGAGACAGTCTGCCCGCTCCCCCCTTGCCTCGAGTTCGGTCGGTGTGTCCTATTCTTCGAGCAAGCAACGGACGAGGAGAGGCGTGGCCCCGCGCTACCTCGCGTATTCCTCGGAGCGTATTCCTTTGTGGACTCGCTCGCCTTTCTGCGGTGCGCTTTTTGTCCTCCGGGCATGCGACAGAGACTCCCTCCAGCGAAAGAGGTGTTGGCAAAGTGAACAATAAAAAACGACCAAGTGATGGTAGCCGAGTGAGTGAATGTACACCGTCGCCTCGGTGTAAGTAGCCGAAGAAAGCCAAGCGGCAGATGTCACATTGTCGTCGCGTGGAACGCGAACACGGCAAGATAAATGGTCGTTGGCCGTATTATTCCCGTCTTGCGGGTGTCTTTTTTGCTTGTTTTTCATCTTTCGTGCTCGGGCTTTATTTTTGTTTGAATCGTGTTTGCGTGCGTGTGTGCGTTTGTATATGTATGTGTGTGTGGTTGAATTTGTACGCTGGCTTTAGTCTTCAGGGTGTTGCACACGACATAGCCTGTATCTGTGTTGTTGTTTTTCCTGTGGGTTCGTACGGTTATGTGTCTGTTTATGCGCACATAAATATGCGCGCTTGCTCGAGCCTGTCCTTTCACGACCATGTACTCACACGTTTAGGTCCATCCTATCGTTCGGGTTCGATAGGTCCATTTACCTTCTCGCGCTTCGCCTATCCCCGTAGCCATACTGAGGCTCCCCGGCGAGAAGGCTAGGGCCTCTAAACTCGTCGAACACAAAGTTGGGGCCGAAGTTGACGGAGCGCACCGATTAGCCTATCGCGACGATGACTTCGCGCTTTATTCACTGACGGCCAATCGGCGCGCTCTGCAAACTTTCGGCTCCCACTTTGTGTTTGGCGAGTTTAGAGGCCTAGGGCCCTAAACTCGTCGAACACAAAGTTGGAGCCCGAAGTTAGCGGAGCGCGCCGATTGGACGCCGCCGAAAAAAGCGCCAAGTCATCGTCGGGATCGTCCAATCGGTGCGTTCCGTGAACTTCGGCCCAAACTTTGTGTTCGACGAGTTTAGCACCCCTAGATGGACAATGGCCTGAACTATAGTTTGTAAAGCGTCTAAGAGAAGCATAATTAGCATTCTTTTGTTTGTTTCAGCTTAAGTCCAGACGCAGCCGACGTTAGGACGTAGTGAGACCGATCAAGCAGCGTAAGATCAGCAAGTCACTGAGGCTTTTCGGTTTCTGATTGGTTCGGCGATTATAGAACACGCAAAGAAACTTGAGGAACACCATGATGGTGCAATTTTGACGCTGTCTGATTAGCTCCGTGAGTTCGTCGCTTTAATCTACTTAAGCGCGAAACACGTGTACGATGAAACCGTCCGATTTGACGTCCGATCAGGCAATACGACGGTCGGAGGCGAGAGTTTTTGACGCTCTCCGGTGCTACGAAACCCCTCGCCCCCGAAGGTCATTCCGGCTGTTCGCACGTCGGATCGGACGGTTTCGTCGTACATGTGTTTCACGCTCTAAAGGGGTCATGAAAGGATTTTTCTAGCGTTAATGAAAGAATAAACTTGCCTTCGTTTTTCTTTCTAGGCAATGGCAGTCGAACAAAATATTTCGAGAAATATGAGCATCGTTCGTCCCCTCAGCTCGGAGCCAGAATAAGCGGCCACTTGGCCTAGTGCTTATCATATATGCCACCAACGTAAAGCATAGCCACGAGCCAAGGTTGCCAGAGTAGAAAACGGGTTCTGAGCTCCAGGTATTGTTTGAGTTCGGCTATTTTCGTCGCCACAGTGGTTGTTTACGACTCACACGAGCGACTACCCCAGTGTCCGCGGCCGAGGCAAGTGGCCGAGTGCTCACGAGGTTCTCGTGTCCAATCCGTGAGCCACGTCGGGCGGGGGGCTTCAATCCCACAATTGCGTCATCAAGCTTTGCAAAGGCAAGACTGAAATAGTCCCCTTTTATTCTCGCAATTTCACCGCGACATGAAAGATTTTAAATCCATGGAGGTCTGAGCGAGTATACTACGGCCAGACTAGGATCAGTACGGCTCTGCAAAGTCATGAACATTCCAACGCATGCAATATCGTTTCATGAACCCTTTAAGTTGAAACAAAGTATAGTATCAAACCTTTTTTTTTGGGGTTTTGCGCTGCCTGAAGCGCTACAAGATAATCTAAGTGCCTGTCAACGTTATTAGACTATATATCGGTTATGGTACTCCCACGGAGGGGGATATCACCTCCGTGGAAGTTCTACCTCCTCACTTACTTCAGCCAGCCTTCCGTCGTTTGAAGCGCCATCTATTTTTTTGTTTTAAAACTGCGTGTTCCATAGCATGCCCATAGTGTACGGTGGAACGCCATCTAGAAGCTGTGCTTGGAAACGTACGTATTCCATAGAATCAAGGACATTTAAATACCGCAGGACCTTCTGCATAGCGTCACGCTCAGCAACGCCAGACAAAACAGCTCAATCCCAGATTGGCTTGCGCACCGACGCCACCGACGCGCTCATCCAAGCTCCCATTGTCTGCTCGCCGCATGGTCGTCTGCTCAGTGCCTGCGGTCTGCTTCGTCTACCCGCAGTCGTGGCTGGCCTTCGATACGAGCGGCGCAACAAAAGAAGTTTCGATGTGAATGCACATTCTCATCACCGCGGAGGGATACGAACACCCACTGGAAGCAGGGCTGCTACGGCCTTCACAACCCACGGTGCCATTCTCAGCGTTCGCGCGTACACTGAGACGCTCGCTTTCCAAAGCCGCGCTATGACGACTCGCTCTATACTCTCCGTTCACCCTTAAAGGGGTGCGGAAACTTAATATTTGGCACTTATTTCTTTGCTTAGATGTGGCCTATGTTGTGCCCGCTGCCCAGAAACATTAGCCTGGACCAATGTTTCTGTGCTGCACAAGCATGGAAGTCGAGAAAACTAATTTTAAAACGAATGAACAGTTTTCGAAATTGCATCTGGTGGCGGTTTGTGAAGCTCTCTTACAATGCCGCGACGTCATGAGTTCGTAAGCGCCAGTTCGCCACAGTATGGCTCGCTCGTGGAGTTACTTATGGCGAATTCCACAGGTCGTTTTGGAGCGCGCCGGGATCGACTTTTCTGGAGCGATCCTATTTCATGGGCGATCGGGATCCAGACGGACGTGTTCCACTGGTCGTTTTGGATTAGCTCCCGATCCAGATCTCGATCTGGATCCGAGAAAAGTCGCTCCGCCGATTTCGGCGGATTGAACCGGAAACCAGCCGGGCCAGCCCTCGGCGCACACACGTGACTTCCTTTCTCGCGGAGCACCTCGCCTGATCTCGCCCATCTCGACTCAGAAAAAATCGTAATGGCCACTCGGGAGGTGCCGCCTGTACCGCCCGCCTTACTGCTGCTGCTGCTTGACGACATTTCCTCGTCAAGTTGCTCGAGCAGCTTCCGGTAGGGTGCCTTCATGTGCACTTTGCTTGGGGTGATGACATCTGGCCATTTTGTTTCGAACGCTTATTTTTATTTTTTGTTCTGAAGCGCGTGAAAGAGCGTGTCCCTGCACCAGACTTGGACGTAGTTCAACTACTCTACTCAAACTACTGTAGTTTAACTACTTTTTCGAGTAACTTGGTAACTTTCAATTACAACTTGATTTGGGTAATTAGTAGTTTAATTTAACTACTTTTTCAGGTAACTTCTACTCAAATTACTAACTACTTTCGAAATTATATAGTGCTAATTTTGCTCATCACGAAAGTTTCACCGCAGAAATGAATAAGACGCCGGCAGATAAAGTGTCATTCCCTAAAAAGGAGCCCCCTTGTTCGGGAAGGCGTCCTTGGGTCAAGGTGGCGACGAGCAGCCAAAACACCGGCACGCACGAACGCAGGAAGAGATGCTTAACAAGCCTTGGTCGGGTATTGACCTAATCCGGTAATGCACGCAGGCGCCGCGTTTCCAGCTGCAACCGTGAAAGACGGGGACACTCCGAGAGTTGTTTTCTGTCTTTAGTGAGTTCTGACTCAAGTGGTAGGTTCCACGGGAGGCGCCACTGGAATGACCTCGCAGCTTGGCGCCTGTTCCCATGGTCGCCTTGTCGTCAGCGCATACGCCTTTGCAAAGCCGGACTCCCCAGCGCACAAACCCTGGCATGGATAATCCGTTCATGGGAGCACGAGCGACGATGCTTGTTCACGTAATCCTTGGCGTCCTTCCGACCATCCATGCCAGGGAGACCTGCTCTTCGTTAAAAACGATTTACTTGTCAGGCGTGTCAGGTGCGTCAGAATATTGTAGTCGCCGGCGAGGATTGCGAGTTACCCTTGGGAGATCCTTTTGTTGGACCCAGCGTCAGCGGCGAAGTATACTTCGGTTTATCTTCTGCTAAACCAAAACATTTTTTTTTTTTTTTCAGTAGCGTAACACTAGCACTACAACGGAATGCGCAGTCGTCCGGATGATCTCATCGTCGCGGCGCGAGACTGGAACCCTTGAAGGTCTGGTGCACTCTCTCAGCGTACTCTCAGAACGACGCCGGAATAAAGAGGGGCCAGTCATAACAATCTCTCTACCCGAGGCAAACCTCACATGTTTCGTCATGGACACCTAAGATACCGACACTCGCTTACCCGACCCCGCACAACCTGTTTCTCAAATTCAACGCTGCCGTTCCATTCAGTGCAACGGTGGAACGTCTATTTAGCTTGGCTGAGGACGTCTTTTGAAGGAAAAGGGGAAAATTCTCCTATCAAGAACTTTGAAAGTCAATTGCTTCTGCGAGCGAAGAAACTATTTTGGCGAAAACGCAGGGTATAAATAGACTGCATTTATTTTAGGCTCGCAGGGTTTTTCATTGATCAAAACTGCTGTTCATTTTGCTTCCACAAAAATATAAAAAAGTAACTTCGAAAGTAACTTCAAAGTAACTCGTTACTTTTTAGAGTAGTTTGTAGTTTACTCAATTACTATTACAAATGCGTAATTTCTACTTTACTCCAATTACTTTTGGCGTCGATACTCAGTAACTTAACTTAACTACCTTTTTTGAGTAATTTGTACATGTCTGCCCTGCACGCACTCGTGGCACTAACCATGCTATTGCGACATTTTGTTTCCTGCGATTTCTTTCTGTTTTCCCTGTGAGCGTGTGCTGTCGGCACTGAGTACACCAAACGATGGCATCACCCTAAACAGAAGGACATTGAGGCACCCTAACTTCCGGCATTCCGACAATCTTGGAAGCTCCTGAGCCATTCCTGCAGCTCGTGCGTGGAACACGTGTTAGCGCCGCGATTGCGAAAACGTCTTCGAAACGACCGCGGCAGCTGCAGAAAAGGGACTCCCGGGCAGGCGAATGACGGGAAGGCATCCGCCGATCCCGGAACAGTGGTCATATTCCACTGGGGATCCGTAGGCGGCGGGACCCCGTTCGGATCGCGTGCTCCATTCCGGATCTGGTCAACTGATCCCGGCGCGCTCCAGATCGCCCAATGGAATTCGCCATTAGTCCTGAATGTGACTTGGCGGAGAACGCTCATAAGCTGAAACTGCAGCCAAAGCTACAAGCGCGAGCTAGAGCGCACTCCTGGCTTTGAGACATGCATTTCTAGCGCGACCGCTCGATCGTTCTGCGGAACAACGCTTCAAAGCAGCGACCTCGAGCTCTCGCAATCATGTCTCGGACCCCCCACAGATTTTAACGGATGGTCTGAGACCCTCCTCCACAGCCCCAGCATTAGTAAAATGAAAATCATATCTTGGAGTAAAACAGCTTGTTTTCAGGGATGTGGCATTTGGGGATTAGCAATTTGAGAGTTGCTGGTACAGCGTGGGCAGAGTCAGCCGTGGGGTTTATTTTATGTGCATCTAATACATCTCGTCAGAACCCCGCCCCCCACCCCCCCCCCCCCTCTCCCACCTTTTTGTAGGGACCCCCCTCAACTTACGGGAGACTTTAAGCACGGCTCGCAATACCAGCTGGAAGACAAGGCCTACGCGTTTCCTCCCCTAAACGTCATCATTAGTAGATGCCCTCAGCGCCCCCTAGCTAGCCCGGATGAGCACCATCGTCTGCTACATCGTCCGCGACATCGTCGGTTCCATCAACTGCTTCAGGGGATGTTAAACCAAACATTTCAGCGTCCATAAGTGGCGCACGGTCTCTCCGCGAGCCAGCAGCCTCCGGTGCGCGCGCGCACACGCGACGAAATTGACGTCATAGTCCCCCCAAGACAAACAAGTCGTTAGTTGTTCATTCAGCAGGAGATTAGTCTGCCAAAGCATGGCGACATTGTTACTCACTCTAGATAAGCAATTTAGCCATGCAGTGCTGTGCGACTGCTAGCCTGGGGTCTTTAACGTGCATCACGCAGTATAGTGGTACATGACCGGACGCCGGTACGATGCTCATCCAGATCGAAACTGGCCGGGTGGGATTGAGCCCAGGATCCCTGAGTTCTGCATTGCGAGCTTTCGCTCCACATGCTCCGAGCTGGTGTGCGCTAGCCCACTCAGAAATCCCCCCATAGTCCCCTTTCACGCTTAAGATGGCAGTGAAATGTTTGGGCTACAGGGAAAAGAAGAATAAAGACAACCCTTTTATCTCCTTAGTGGGGTCTATACAGTGGCTCTAGTGGGGTCTGGTGTAAAAGGTAAATCATTAATTCGTCTAACAAGCCCGGAGATTTCACTTGTGGAGATGGAAAGCCTGTCTTTATTCTCTTTTGGCCCGAAACCCATACATTTCACTGCCATCTTAAGCGCGAATGGGGGACTACGACGTCAATTTTGCTGCGTGTGCTCGCGCACACCGGCGGCTGCTGGCGCGCGGAAAGAACCTGCGCCACTTATTATGGACACTAAATTGTTTGGAACAGTAATTCTATCAGTGGTCATGCTCCGAACGAGCTCACATTAATAAGCTGCTAAGACCGGCAATGTTGATGGTGTCGCATGCACGTTGCAAATCGGAACTGTGGACGCTGGCTATCAGTTCACGCTCAGCAGTCGAGCACACAGCTGGGGTCACCAGTGAATGCGACGCGCTTGTCACGTAGCCACGTAGTCACACTCTCGTCATGCATGAGCCTGTTTGCCGCTTGGGGCAGGGCGGGGACCTAGTAATGATGACGTCACGCACAGGCCTTGTCTTTTAGGTGCTATTGGCTCTCGCGCTCGGATATTTCTATTAGGCGAGATTGTTTCGCGTTGACGCCATCAAGCAGCAAGGCTCGCAACTACAGTACCCTTGACCGTGCATGAACTATTGACGTCACAAGCGCGATAAGTGTTGTGTACTCGCCACTGACTGGTGGCGCCGCCGCCTGTATGCCGGGAATTTGAGGGCGTTCGACAAGTCTGTGCTGCCCGGAGGACCACCGGGTTTCCCGCCAAGCCAAAACTCATGTTAACAAATAAACAGTAAAACGTTCATCGTTGGCTTCGACCAATTCGTGCGTACATAACATGGTGTCAGAAGCTAAGTTCAGCTTCACGCGCCGCTAGGCAAAACGCTCGGCAGGCACACGAGCATCGAACGTTCGGCGTTGCCACTCGCTGTCAACTCAACGGATCACCGTTAGGCCTACAGGTCGGAACAATGAACGCGTCTTCACAAGCCTCTCAACCGCCGCCGCATTACCACCGCCATACCACCTTTCAGCACCGGAGCCGTTCACGTTCGTACCTGAGCACTGGACGACCTGGAAGAGACGATGGGAGCGTTTCCGCACCGCCTCGGGCCTACAAGGGAAGACCCAAGCCGAGCAGGTAAACTCGTTCGTTTACCTCATGGGACCCAAGGCAGAGGAGATTTTCGCCTCCCTCCCCATCCCTGCGGACAAGACGGAATCCTATCCCGATGTTGTCGCGGCATTCGAGAACTTTTTCATTGTGAAAAAGAACGTCGTGTACGAGCGCGCAATGTTCAATAGCCGCTCACAGCGTGAGGGAGAAGCAGTAGCGGATTTCATCACGGCGCTGTACGCGCTGGTGGAGACGTGCGACTACGGCAACCTCAAGGATGAGCTTCTCAGGGATCGCATCGTCGTCGGTGTGAGAGACAAAAGACTGTCCACTAAGCTACAGATGGAAAGCGAGCTCACTTTTGAGCGAGCGGTGTTGCTAACGAAGCAAACGGAAACTGTTGGCCGGCAACAAGAAACCCTCAAGCATTCTACCGAGACAGTGCCCGCTGAGACAGCACATGTGGACAGGCTGCAGGCACCACAACAGAGGGCTAAGAAGTTTCACCCAAAATGTCCAGAAAAGCCTTCGCTGGATCAGCCACACGCAACCCAGTCATGTTTTTGGTGTGGGAATGCAGTCAAGCACCCGAGGCAGCAATGTCCTGCAGCCAAAGCTCGATGCAACAAGTGCGGAAAGCAAGGCCATTTTGCATCAGTCTGTAAAGCCAAGCGACTCCGGCAAGTCGCCAAGCTGAATGAAAGCACGTCGACGGAGGCAGACTTCTTTTTCGCAGGAACGGTCAACACTGGGCAGAAGAAAAAGCCGTGGAAAGTCAATGTCGTCGTAGGCGGTCACAACGTCGAGTTCCGCCTAGACACAGGAGCGGACGTTACCGTGATTCCAACAGGTTTACTGGCGAAGCTGGACAAGGGGATAACACTCCAGAAACCCGACATGCTCCTTCTTGGGCCAGCGAAGCAACGGCTGGACATCGTGGGGGTGATGCAAGCAACAGTAGTATACAATGGGAAAAGTACCGTGGCGAGCCTCTACGTCACAAAGGACCTGGACGAGCCTCTTCTGGGCTTGGACCTCATCGAACGCTTCGGTATCCTGTGCCGAGTGAGTAGAGCCGGAGCAGAGCCATGTCTCGACCCAATCAACGAGTTCCCAGAGGTGTTCCAAGGTTTGGGACACTTGCAAAATCAAGCTGAAGTCGCCGGTAGAGCCTGTGGCAGTCACATCACCGCGACGCATCCCAGTTCCACTCTTGAAAGCTGTGGAGCGTCAACTCCGAAAGATGGAAAACGAAGGAGTGATCACCACTGTCAGTGAGCCAACAGATTGGTGCTCGCCAATCGTGGTAGTACCGAAAAAGGATGGTGACATACGCATCTGTGTGGACTACACCATGTTGAACAAGAGTGTGCAGAGAGAGTACCATCCGATTCCAAGTGTGGAGCCAATTCTGGCTACTTTGGGACAAGCTAAGTACTTCTCCCGTTTGGATGCTTACTCTGGCTTTTATCAAGTGAAACTGCACCCCGAGTCAACACTGCTCACCACCTTCATCACTCCATTTGGTCGGTTCAAGTTTAACCGCCTCCCTTTCGGCATCTCCTGTGCTCCTGAGCATTTTCAAAGAATGACTCATCAACTCTTGGAAGGACTTGACGGTGTGGCGTGTCATATCGATGATATTCTGGTGTGGGCCAAGACCAGGGAAGAGCACGACAGTCGCCTGCGTGAAGTCTTAGGCAGACTGAAGGAAAAAGGGATCACGCTTAACCGTGAAAAGTGCGTGTTCGCCCAGGAAACAGTCAAGTTTCTGGGACATGTGATCAACAAAGACGGTGTCACCCCAGACAAGGAAAAGATAGCGACCATCGTAGACATGCCACCTCCAACAAACCTCACAGAACTCAAGAGGTTCCTAGGAATGATGAATTTCATCGCGCGGTTCATACGGAACCTGGCGGTCAAGACAGGACCCCTGAGAGATCTGCTTCACAATGATGTTCCATTCAGCTGGGGCAGCACGCAGCGACATGCTTTTGAAGATGTAAAGAATTGCCTTACATCACAACCAGTGCTCGCATTCTACTGTCCAACAAAGGAGACAATCGTGTCTGCTGATGCCTCAAGTTTTGGCCTGGGAGCGGTCCTGATGCAGCGCCAAGAGGACAAAAGCCTGCGAGCCGTCGCATATGCATCGAAAACTCTGACAGAGGCAGAGAGGGGATACTCTTAGATAGAGAAAGAGGCCCTTGGCGTTACGTGGGCATGTGAGAAGTTCAAGGACTATCTCATCGGTCTAAGGTTCCACATTGAAACTGACCATAAGCCACTCATTCCCCTCTTCACACGGAAGCCAGTGGATGATCTTACGCCAAGGCTACAACGGCTGCGTCTCAGGATGATGCGCTATGACTACAGCATGCAACATGTGCCCGGCAGGGACTTGGTTGTTGCTGATGCCTTGTCTCGTCAACCACTGCAGGGACAGGACAGCTCGCGCCTCGCAGAGGAAGTCGCCGACTTTGAGCAAGCCCTCATTCGGCATGTGAGTGTCCCAGACGTATGTCTGCAGAGCCTTGCAGATGCACAAGACCAAGACTCTGTTTGCAGAGCTCTGAAGAACTATGTTCAAACAACTTGGCCGAAGACGAAAAAACAAGTGCACCAGGAGTGCTTGCCTTACTGGCAGTTCAAGAACGAACTTACGTTGCATGAGGGAATCCTCATGAGAGGGCAACGATACCTGATACCTGTTCCACTGAGATCCTCAGTGCTAAGTTCTCTCCATGATGGTCACGAAGGCATCATCAAGTGCACAAGACGAGCCCAGCAATCCTGTTGGTGGCCTGGTCTATCAAAAGACATTGCTGACACTGTGGAGAAATGTGTCAGTTGCATGAGGCAGAGGCAACCTCGGAACCAGTCACTCATGCCAACTCCCTTCCCTGACCGACCATGGCAAAGAGTAGCCATGGACCTTTTTTATGCTATAATGGGAAGTGCTACCTGGTTGTGACAGACTACTACTCCCGCTACATCGAGATAGCATTGCTTGAAAATCAAAGACCAGAGACCGTCATTTTCAAGTCGAAGTCAATCTTCGCAAGGCATGGGATCCCCGAGACAGTTGTGACGGACAATGGACCACAGTTTCGCTCTGAATTTCTGTGCTTCGCAAGAAAATGGGGTTTCAAGCATGTCACCTCAAGTCCCAAACATGCCCAGAGCAATGGCTGTGCAGAGGCCGCAGTCAAGATTGCGAAGACTAAACTGACAAAGTCATCTGATCCGTACAGAGCACTCTTGGCGTACCGAGCAACACCTTTAGAGAACGGCTTCAGCCCTGCCGAATTGTTGTTTGGCCGGAGACTGCGGACACATGTGCCAATATCAGCGGAGCTGTTGAGGCCTTCTGTTCCAGATCATCATCAAGTCGAATACTTTGAGCGCAAGGCTCGAAAACGCCAAGCGATTAACTACGACAGGCGACATGCTGTAAGGGATCGACCAGAGTTCCAGCCGTCCCAGAGGGTGTGGATCACCAATCTGAAGCGTGCAGGGACAGTGCTCAACAAAGCGGAAACACCTCGTTCCTACTGGATTGGCACTGACCAGGGCATAATTCGCCGCAATGCCAAGTTCCTCGTCATCGATCGTCGACGATGCAACATTGAGGAGGACCTCATCTCTCTCGGCAGCTTGCCCTGTTCGCCCGAGCTCCCTGACTGCCCAGCCAGCCAGCCAGCATCACTCCAACAGTCAAGGTCCGGACCAACCTCTCGATCTGGAAGGCCCTTGCGACCACCGTGCCGTTATGGCTATGACTGAAAGGGGGAGATGTTGTGTACTCGCCACTGACTGGTGGCGCCGCCGCCTGTATGCCGGGAATTTGAGGGCGTTCGACAAGTCTATGCTGCCCGGAGGACCACCGGGTTTCCCGCCTAGCCAAAAGTCATGTTAACAAATAAACAGTAAAACGTTCATCGTTGGCTCCGACCAATTCGTGCGTACATAACAATAAGCACTACGCTTCTCGCTGGCCGACTTTGAAGTGAGGGGTAGAGAACTCGCGCTCCAAGTCATTTCGTTTCCGTACCACTTTAAACTGAGACTTCAGCCAATGTCACAAGCACGAGAGCCCGAGGTCCCTCTTCCGCGGAACAAGCGCTCGCGCTACAAATGCCTTTCTCAAAGCGAGGAGCGCGGGCTGCATATTCTTATGGCGCAGGCGATAGACCCGCTAGCAGCGCCGCTCACGTAGCATTAACTGCTCGTGGAGATAAGCGCTGCCGCCGTCACGTATAGCAACGCGCGGGAACTTCGATTTCGGATTCGGACGGCGCGTGTATCACTGATGCGCGCGTTAACCCAGCACCCTCCTGAGTTCACGCCGCTTTGCGGCGAGAATCTGCGGCTGCTCATTCCAGAACTATTAACCCACTTGCCACCCCCCCCCCCCCCCCCCCCCCTACACGACGCTTCGCGGCGTCCAGCCGGCAACCCCAGCCTCGCTGTCCCTTATTGCACCTCCGGAAAGGGAGCCTCATACTATTTAGTTCAGCAAAGTTTCTTCGACAACACTCTTTTTTTTTTTCGTTAGTGTTAATCGTAAAAAATAAAAAAATGTCGTAAATATCGCCACATGCTTCGACGCAAAAAAAAATTTTCGAGAAAAAAAAAGTAGCACAACACTGTGGATCAAATTAGGGTCCCGCTGCGTAAGAGGGAGACACCTTACCACTAAGCTACGCTACCAATTTGGAAACTCGTTGTAACCGTTGCCTATGTTGACAGCGGCAGCGTCCATCTCCACGAGCCGGCCAATCCGGCGTCAGTGTCGTTGCTAGGGGGTCTATCACCTGCGCCCTAACAATATGGGCGGGGCATAGCTCGCGATTGTAGCTTTGGCTGCAGTCTCAGCTTCAAGGGCCCCTGACAAGAGAGTAAAAATTGTTTTAAACATTCTAGTTGGAACACGCGTATCAAAAAATGAATTTTACGCAACCAAAAAGAAATTGAGCACTATTGACTGCGCAAGACGCGATTTAGTCGGTCGTCACCTCCCTTCCACTGGTTTTCTCTCGGCATTTCGGACGCGTGGAGGAGAGGTGCATCAGCTTGGCCATCACGTTGAGGTAGTGAGAGTGTATGACCACCTCGTTGAGGTGGAAAAAGTGTTTGACCATTATTTACGTCATGGACTTTGAGCGCAGAATTTAAAATAACTCGGGCGCCGTCAATATTGCTCCAAAACCTTTTTTTTCTTTTTTTCGCGTAAAATTAATATTTTGACACGCGCGTTCCATACAAATTGTTTAAAATTAGATTTTTTTTTTTTTTTCAGATGCCCTTAAAGGGTGAACGGAGTATAGACGACGTTCCCGACGCGGTGTCGAGGACGTCCGGACGTCCGCTATACACCGACTTTCAACTGGACAGGCAAGTGTTGGGCTCCAAATGGCACCTCTTCGACACTGATTCACTAAAAGCCGCCATGTAAATATGGGGCAAACAGCCGCGTTGTCACGGCAATGCCTTGGCGACGCGGTTTTTCGCCCCACACTTTTCTGGCGGCGTCCGTTAACTCAGTTACCTAATCATGATGAAAATTCTCCGAGAGTGTGGTAAAAGATGGGGAACTTTGTAGAAAAACAAAGACGCAAGAAATATAGATCGTCTTAATAGCCGAGAAACTGAGGGGACATCCGTGACCACGTCTTCTTCCGTTGCAATTCGCCCAATGTATGAAAAATATAGACCCCACGAAGTCTCTATCGGGTTTCGTGGTGGCATAGCTTCCTGTATAAGCCTGGAAGTTCGACGACGGAGCCATAGAGTGCCCTGTCACAGATTTGGAGCGCGAAGATCTGGTAGCAGCATCAAGGAGCCATTTCTCGGGGAACCTGGACGTCAGCGCACAGTTTTTGCAGCGTCGAGGACCCGAAACACACTTGTTCGCTTGAGAGAAGTGTGTTTCGGCGTCTTGCCGCGGCGGGGTGCCAGTCACGTGGCTTTCTTCTCATCCGCTGTCTGCGGGGCCACCTTTTCCCTTTCGGCGGCAGCTTCTCGTCGCGATCTTTTAGGCTTTGTCAGTATAGGCTATGGTGGTGGTCATGCACAGTATCGAAAGCTTTCACTACTTCACGCGACTGTCTTAGTGGGTACAAACGCTGTCATTTCGTTCGATCAGGGGTGGGTTCCAACGTTCTACGGGCAGACTAACAAGGCAGCGAGAAGCGATCCTTGGCAACCTGTATAATAAACAAACTTTTACCCAAACCAAACCACCGAAGCCCGTTAACGAGTCTACTCTTTTCGCGGCGGCTTCAAGGGACGGACGTGAACATCTTCGTTGATTTCTCCGCTGCAACGCTACGACTACTGCGCCTTGAACGCTTCACCAGTGGCAGACCTCATCTTGTTTTGAGAGCTACCGACGTCCCGTCAGCGTTCCGTTGGGACTGGTTGCTCTTTGGCGATTCGCGAAAGCGGTTGGGGCAAATCGGTCCCGAAGAGATTGGCAGAAACGCGCTCCAACCGCTCGATCTCAGCCGCTTTGCGGTTGAGAACGCGCGGATCCGCTTAGCGTTTGCTGATCCGCTTTCAGTGTGAACGCGCCTTTGGGGTGTCGGAGTTGTCGCGGCTGCAGAAATGGCGGTGTTGTGATTGTTTCTATAGCTCGACGCTGCATCACTTTCTGTTCCCACAATTTGCAACAAAAGTTAAACAAAAATTATTTCTCCGTCTTTTTTTTTTTATGGCGTTGACGTTGGGAAAGAATGTAGGACGCGGGCGCTGCACGCAGTAGTTGCCGACGAGTTCCAGACACCGTAGATCAACGGTCTGCCCGCTAGCCGCTCGTGACCACAGCGGAGGCCGCTGACGCCGGCCGGACCGTTCGCAAAATTGTCAAGGACGACCCAGAAAGGGGTAGATTTCAGAGTGGCGCCGGAGCACGGTTATTAATCGCGACGTCAGCCAGTGCCTTCGGGTCGCCTCCACCTCGCTCGCCAAAAAACGAAAAAAGACAGAAAACAAAAAACAAAAAACGCATGCTTGTGCCGAGTGAACGCGCACGAACTGCACGTACCACACAATGGAACAAGGTTAAGCAGCATGCTCCTTCGCACCCCGACTTGGAACGCTGTGGAGCCATTCGACCCAATCCGGTGTGTGCGAACGAGTCACGGGATGTTTTCGCCTGGGCTTAGCGACGCAGGGTGCTCAGAGAGCCCAGATTCGTAAGAGCCAGCAGCTCAAGCAATGGAGAGCGTTTGCAATTCTGTTCGCATACATTCCCCATGGGGAGTGTATCTATACTTGATCGTATTAATTGGCGTATCTTTGCACTCGTTTCCATATTTGTGTAACCTCCACTGTTATACCTTGGTCCTCGAGAGCATTTTAAAGAAGCAGGAAAATATTTTAATCGCAGACACCTCTTCTCTTTTTTTTTTTTTTTTTTCAGACTGTTTTTTTTTTTTTATGCCCGTATTACCATGCGGACGGCTCTGCAAGGTTTGCAGACGCTCGAAGGCAGTCACGGCGCAGACGATCGACGAGTTCGGCTCATCGCAACGTAAACGCGACCCTTAAACCATGTGTCCCCCGGATCGAGCAGTTGGTTGCACTCTCAAGTCTATAGACGCACTAGAGGAGCTTGAGGTCACGTGACGCCCTCTCGCCGGCCCACGGGATTGGCTGGGACGACTCAACAAACTCCACCGCGCTCCATCTGAAAAAAAAAAAAAAAAAAAAGTGAAGCGGAGCATAACGAGTTGGTTGCTCGGGGAGGGATATTTGTTGATTGTGTCGGTCTGCTCTACCGGCTTCGGCCGCTGGAAACGTCGCACTTTGCGCACCCAATACGTGTAGCAAACATAGGGAGAGGGGACGGGAACGCCTTTTGATCCGAATGGAGAAAACGTGATGCGGACTTTGAGACAGAGATCTAATCGAAAAATTTCTTCTTTTCTTTTTTTTTTTTTTTTTTTTCGCAGATGGCGAGTAGCGGTTACTTGTTAGCGCCGAGCGCTGGCCGGGAGGAACGTTTGTTTTGTGCTTCGCTATTCCTCGAGCTGACAGCGGAGCGGAAGCTTATAAACGTGCCGGAACAAGTACATAAATTCTGCCCTGCACACGTGACCATTCGCGTGGTGCGCGCGCCTGCGCAAGGGCCGAGCGCGGTCACGTGGGGTGGGGGGAGGGGGCGTGTCCGCGCTTCCTTTGTCCGGAAGGCTCGTAGCTTCGGCTCGACTGCCAGGCGTGTGGTGAGCGTTGTACTTCGGAGTGTAGACACACAAGTTCAAAGGGGGCGTTGCCGGTTGAACCCGTCCGGGGATTAGCACGCAACCTTTCTTCTTCGTTTGCCTAAGAAGGAGTCTAAATTAAAAAGAAAGCAGTCGTCAGAGTTCTTTATGATTTGTAGGCGTCCTCTAGGAGCTTTACAAGAACAATCACGTCTTTGTTTGGTTCTTTTTCTTCTCCTATTGTTGTTTTAAGGATTAGCGATGTTTGCTTTCCGACATTTTTCCCTGCACTAATCTGCCTGTTCCATAGCCTCTTATGTTATAAGGGGAAAACCTGCTCCTACGCCGCCAGAACCGCCACCGGAAATTGGGAGAGACAGATCCAATGAGCATGACATAGAGAGAATAGAAAGGCGGTGGCTCCCTCTAAGATTCACGGGCTCTTTCCGAAACTCCTCACGATTTCCTGTTTCTTTCTGGAAAAATAAAAAAACTACAATATTTTGTAACTCGTCCTTACTTACAACGTACCCTTGTTTCCCAAACCCCCAGAAGCCAGTTTTTTTTTTTTTTTTCCGCAAAATAAAAAAAAAAGGAAATGGTTCCCTTTACGACACTGTGACACTGTGTTCAAATAATTTCCCTCTCGTTTGCCGATCCTCCTCCTTCTTTTACCTCAACCTGGCTTTTCTTTGTGAAAATGAAGCTGCCTGTTGATATCTGAATGACCATTCTCCTTCGCGCGTGTGGTCACATCGCCTCGACATGACACATTGTCTTCCCCGTGTGACGTCGCAGATTTCAAGAGAGGCTATTGGCTACTACGTTTTCTTTGGACATTTCTTCCGAGAACCCCCTCGAAGAATTCGAATCGGGAACACGATACGATTTGGTCTACTCTATGTATACTTTCTCCACTGCGCCAACTGGGGTTAGTTTTCGGTTACCGCGAGAGCGACATCTAATTGGTCTCTCGTAGGGCGATCTAAGGCAACGTTCGGTCACGCCTCGTCTGCTAACGCGAGCGAAGAAGGTGGTTCGTCTGCTACAAACGTCACTGCGCGCTGCGGCGAAGTTAGATCGGTCGCAGGCTGATTTGTGACCGTCTGCTATTTCATATTGAAGGCCATTGCCCACCCGCGCTTCGTTTGCAAATCGCATGTCGTTCAGCTGCCGCACACAAGCTGATATCGACCGGTGCATGAAGGACGACTAAGGACAATCAGATCAGAGGCCTCGAGAACCCCTTCGCTTTTAGCATGCTGGCAAGACGATCTCACCAAAATATTGCCCGACTGGGATCTAGCAAACAGGTAAAACACGTCTCGTTGGTTGATTGCGTGAAAACTGTGCCGCCACGTGCAATCAGCAGCCGACGACACTCTCGCTTCCACCCTGCCCAAAATCAAACCTTTTCTCTCTTTATCTCGTCGGTTGCGGGTCGCCTCCGCGTGCACGTTGTCGGACTACGGATGGCGTGAGATGCAGTTATCTCGAATAAGCGCGCGTTGCAGTCGGCTCCGCCTCACACCATAACGTGACGTCACGTCCAGCTCAGTTTATTGTCCCACTAATTTGAGCTGAACATTAACCGGCTAAATTTACATGAACGTCATCCAGCTAAACCACTGATCTCCACGTGCTGGATGGCACATTGAGCAAACATGTGTGACATCGCCGCAAGAAAGTTGCTTGTCCTGGAACTGAGCACGTGACAGGCTTTTCAACCCTTCCGAACGTTCGAGCGCGTACAAGGCAATGGACTTTTTCCTTGTCACCTCAAGGAAGCCTGCATGTGCATGAGGACCCGAGTAGCTTCTCGAAAAGGCATTGGATCTTGAAAATTGTGAGATCCTAGTTCATAAAGTGTGCATATGTCCCACGTTCAAATGCCTTATCATTGGGATTTAATTAAAAAAGGGCTTATTATAACCCACTCAAACACACAAAACAGGCCAAAACATGAACTGAACGCACTACGAATCACTGAAGACGCCCGACTTCCGGGACAAGCTTCTAGGCTCCCGGTGGCTTCACTTGCGCCAGGATGGGAAAGGAGCTATGCGCCATCCGGCACCTTACACTCCAAGAAAAAAAGGAGGAAAAAAAGTGAAAGCCGTTTACAACTCCCTGTAACGCCGAATTGGAGCGCAGCTCTCGAGGAGGAGGAGGGAAGGGTACTCAGGGGAGGGTAGACCCCTCCTCCTCCTACTCTTCCTCCTTCTCCTCCTCCCCTCATTCTTTAATATACTCGGGGGGGGGGGGTCACGTGACCTCGGGGGGGGGGTGCACGTGACCTCGGGGGGTCACGTGACCTTGGGTGGTCACGTGGGGGTCACCTTGGGGGTCACGTGACCTCGGGGGTCACGTGACCTTGGGGTGACCTTGGTTACGCCGACGCCGCTCAAGCCGGAAACGGGCGAATAAGAGCTGCGCTCTAAAAGGTAGCAACGGCGTGTTTTCCTCCCTTCTACTGACGCGCCCCCAAGCGGACACAAGAAAAACGTGAAAACAGCGCAAAAATTGAACAAAGGACAAGTGAAAGAAGTGCACGGACAGCGCTTTGTCCGTGCACTTCTTTCACTTGTCCTTCGTTCAATTTTTGCGCTGTTTTCACGTTTGACGATGTTAAACCAACTAGCCCAACTAACCGCCTTGTTGGGCACGAGAAGAAGGGAGGAACGCGTTTTTCTCCTTCTCGGGGCAGACGGGAGAAAGCTTCCGCCCTCTCGCTTTATCTTCTTTCGGTTTCGTTTTTCGAGCACGTCGCACACGTTGTTTAATAAATTTTTTTGAGTTGATTGAGCTTCAGCGGCAGCGGAGGACTCCTGTAATTCCGTCTCTCAGTACGAACGTGCAGAGCATTTCGGTTACATTGGCGGTTTTACCAGTAACTTTACCAAACGAGCAAACCAAGCCGCTCGAAACAGCGAAGTTCCGGAGCAGTACCAGCAGCGCTATATACGTGCACTTGGCTAAGATGGCCGTCTCCGGATTGAGGAACCCACACGGAACCACATGGGAACCGCGTCCAAGAAAGGCGGGTTTTGCTGTCGGGTGCCTGGTTGTCTTCTATGCTGAGTTCAGCTCTGTTTTCCGATGCCAAGTGCCAAGCGGCAATCAACGTAGATCTGTATTTCTGCGTGTCAGCAATATAGCAGCAAGATCGGGATGGCAGTGTTGTGCGTTGTGAACAGAAGACTGGAATTATCGCCGATGCGACCGTGTGTTCGCGTATCAGTGGTGTAACAGCAATATGAGATGACGTAAACTGTCGGGCATTGATGCATCCGGTCTGGCCGTCATCAAGGAAGGGGGGGGGGGGGGGGGGGGGCTGACAGTTCGAGTTACATTACGGAGTTTAAGACCACTTGAAGGATTACGATGCAGTCAATCGGCCTGGGGAAAGTCATGCTGTAACGCTGGTCTGAACCGCAGCTCTTATCGCACAGTGGCCAATGTGACTGTCGTCTGCGATGTCGTGTTTTATCCTCCCCGAAAGCGATCGCGCCCTGGGGAAGGGACTGAACAGCATGAAAATAGGACGGAAGGTACGTATATCTACAGTTTGGGATTTTATCATTAGGAAAAGATCGTAGGTAAAATCGGGAGAAAAAAAAAAGCTATTCTTTATTTTGCTGTTTAAATATAGCGCTTTCTCTGCACGTGAAGCATCACTTCCAGCTGAGTGAATATCCGCTCTACAGAGATTAATTCAGGACGAGAATTGCAGCCGGACACGAAGAGCACAAATAGAAAAACAAGTATTACAATAGAAATACTGGCTACGACGTGCGGGGAAGCAAACACGTGGCTTAAAGCCGGATTTGAGCGGCTTGATTTATTGGTTTTCAAATAATTACGGCATAAGCGTTTACTTTTTTCTAAGTGATTCATCCCCTGAGCGGTTCAAAGTACTCTCAGAAATGTGACATTGCTGGGAAAAAATCAACATGCTGGTAATAATATTTATTGCTTAGGTGGTCACCGATCAGATCCGTACCTTCAATACGAGCAGTATAGAAGGCGGAAACGCAGAGTTTATGAGTAGTGATCGGGTCAGTGTGCTGTTGTATTGATATATATACAGATATACGGCGTGTACCGTATATGTGTGTGCGTTTAATGCATATATTCAGCAATCCTAGTGGTATGCGTAATGTATGTACATGTGCGTATAATAAAGGTTTCCCAAAGTCCAGAAGCGCAATGGTGGCGTGAGCAAATAAAAATAGTTTGTTGAACATGAATTGGGCGGTACCTAGCGCCACATAGCTAGCTACTTGCAATTACTCTGCTTGGCCCTGCCATCTGGAGGAAAGCGATTTAACTTTCTTTCACGCCTCGCGACGGTTTCTGGTTGCCGTGCAACAATGCTTCGTATTTGCTCTTTGGAGAGCGGCTTTTAGTTTCGCGCACCCATTCACACAGTCAGCCTAAAGGTACCTTTAACGTCCCTTTGAAATCGGCGAATCAGCCCGCGCTCTTGGGTCGCGATCGCTTGTCACGCGCGGAGCACCGCCAACTAATTCGCCGCTGGCCTTAAAGGTCCCTTAGCTAAAATAACCTTTATGATCGTGTGAATAGGATATATAATATCCCATTCGCACGGTCAACATAAAGGTACCTTTATTAAAGGTCCCTTTGCTATCGGCGAATCAGCCCGTGCTCTGGGGTCGCGAGCACACGCCACGCGTGGAAGATCATTAATTGAATGGCCGCAGAGAATAAAGGTCCCTTAGCTAAAGGTTGCTTTAGGCTGGCCGTGCGAATGGGGTATCACACTCCTCCGTGATGTGCGGTTGACGAAGGAATTGTGGCTCGAGGAGTAGCAAAGGTAAGACGGAAAGTGCGCGAAGTAACTGGGTATCGGTTGTCTCCGTTTAACATCGCAGTGCTGACGACGAGAGGACTGAGTAACTGCCTTTGAAACGCAAGTTCCTTCACCTGGGGGGGAGGTGGCTTCGGAAATACATACAGCTCGCTGAGAGCTTATTAGCTGCTTCTTTCGCCCCGTACAAGAGACGTAGCGTTCTCGTTAAGCCTTATTGAGCTCGGTTTGCTTGATTTGAGGCCGGCATGATGAGATGCACGTGACGGAGGAACTTTGCTACCCTGCTTGCAGGACGAAAGTTCCTCCCCTTCTAAAGGAGCCTAGGTTACAAAAGCGTTCCTCCCTTTATGAAGGATTGTAGATACCCTTTTTTCTAAGAGTGTATAGCAGAGATCAGTGAGCTAAACTCTGCAGGATGTTAACCCGCAAAATTTAGCCGTCGAAGACACGGTACGGTGACGCCACACAAATCGCATCTTCGCTTCTGTTAAATTGCGTACATCATTAAATTGATAACGGTTGTGCGACAAGCCCACCCAACTACCAGCAGCTGTACTGAACCGTTCGTGTTGTATATGGCTCTGTAGTTAGTGTACGTACGAAGAGTTACGCAATTGAATAAGTCGACTGTTTATTCACCTGGCCATGATGGAGCGAATACAGTTACGTGGGATTCCTGCTTTTTCGGGGCCTCTCGCTCAGTCACAACACCTGCCGAAACCTTTGACCGGCAGACAGAACTCACTGAGTTTATGCTTGAACGAAGTGCAGAGGTCATAAGACCCGTAGACACCTCCAGTGCCCTCGTTGAGGCTTCTCTAAAAAGCATCGCTTTGAACTCCAGTGCGAAAGTGTCTAATGATGCCAAATCCTTGGCCCTACAGCACTCACTCACTTTATGACTAAATAAAAGTGCAGGGATCAAAAGACCCATGGACACCTCCACGACCTCCTTGGGGCTTCTCCAACGAGAGCCGCTTTGAACTCCAGTGTCACAGCGTCTAATAATGCCGAATCCTTGGCACGGCAGCACTCACTCAGTTTATGCCTGAACAACGTGCAGCGATCATAAGACCCGTGGATACGTCCACGACCTCCTTGTGGCTTCTCCAAACGTCGCTTTAAACTCCACTGTGACTGCGTCTAATGAGCACCGTGTGTGCTCACGTAACGCACGTGTCCTATCAGCATATATTGCGTAGAGAACAAATTGCGTGACATCATTATCGATTGGACAAGAAGGCCCTCACGGGAACGAGCGAATGTCAAGGCCGGTTCACACGTTTGCGCTTGAGTGCGTTCGAGTTAGCTTCCTCCTGATTGCCTCAACGAGATAACGCAATTCTCGTGCTCAGCTCAAGGAAAAGGGAAATTTTTCGCATTCCTCCTACGCCGTGCGAAGTAGTGCTTGCATGATATGCGTGTCCGAGGAAGAAGCGACGTTTTTGGTGTTTTAAACGTGTATGTTTTAACGTTTTAAAGATAACATAATATAATCTAAAATGCAACTACATATATTTTAATTATCTGCGTAAATGGAAAATTATTAATGCTCTCAGAGGAGCTGGACAGCTTTTTATTGCGGGTCTTGGGGTTAAGAGGGGGAGTCACGGGGAGCGTTTGCACGGTAATGGCGGACGCCTCCTGCGTCGATTGGCCGTAAGTGCGCGTGCGCTGTCTTCTCAGGTGGCGAGGAGGAAAGCGGCCGAGATGGCTGATACGTTTGCCGACGATCAACGCTTCCGTCTTTCGTTTCTTTTTTTTACTCATGATGATTTTTTATTTTGGGTTTCGAATAACACTTCTAATGCTATAAACGTTCATTTCTCGTAGAGTGTTTTGATTTGTTCTCGCCAATACTGCTTACATGGCTAGACATTTTCGACAAGCGCTTCTAGTTCACTGACCCGTCCCTACGTGACGTATTCAGATTTAACTCCTTACGCCTTGTCCGAATTCCCGCCAAAGCGGAGCGAGTGCCGAGGGAAACAACATCAACAACAATAACCTCAAGAATAAAAACAAAACAAAACAAAACAACAACAACAATAACCTCAAAAATAAAAAAAATAAAAAATAAAAAGAACAACAATAACCTTAAGAATAAAAAAAAGAGAGATGATGATTGTGTTGCGGTTGGAACAAACTGATAACTTTGTCATTCTCCCTTGCCAGCTCATGGAAATACTTCGATCAAAAAGGGAACATCGGAACTTCTAAACGATTTCGAAGAAGTCATCGCAGGCATTTTTGTAGTTCTTATAGTTGACTTGGAGTGCGATATGGTGAGGTACCTTCGGGAATAACTGGGTTGTGACTTGTAAGTCAGTACGGGGCATAAAAAGAACGCTGTTATTAGTGTTTGCTTACTGACAGAACGTATCTAAAGATGAATGGTCAACTTATGTATTTCGGGCGCATACGTTTTCCTGTGCTCTGAGTTATATCTAATTTCAATCTGGTGCTGTGTTGTTACCAATGAAAAAGCAGACGAATTGAGAACGAAAAATAAAGGCTAAATGAGGCGAACTTGTGCTATATTCCTCTGCGCGACAGCCGCTTTGGTTGCCAACTCCGCCACGGACGTGGCATAGTTGGCAACGCATACGGTCTCATTTGTCAAGTGAACGCATTGGGTTGTCCAATGAACGATGAGTCGTGAAACGAACCCATTGTTCCCATCAGCCAGTAGCACGCATTAGCCGACGCTAAGAGCTGATGGTACCAATCAGACATGGTCAAAAGCGCACTATCATGGTGTTCGTCATGTTTCTGTACGCATCATTCTATCGCTGAATTAATCATATACAGAAAAGATCTAGTTACTTGCGCTTCTAAGGCTGCTTAGTTAATCTCCTTATCTCGTAGCGTCGGCCGCTTTAGGACTTAAAGAGGTACTCCTGCGCTTTTTAGAGCTACCTTAGAGCTACCCACACTAACTATGTTTTCGGAACCACCGGTCTTTACCCTTTCCGGGGTGCTATTTCGTATCGCGAAATTCAGTATAGTTGTGAAATAGGCAAGTGAGGATGATGCCAAAACCAACATTTAGATAGACCCGCGCTTTTCAATGCCGCGACGTGAGGGGAAGACAGGCCTGCGGGTCGAGCGGGAAGTATAAAGGTCTCCTAGCATTTGGTTCGTGCTGCTGCGCGGGTGTTGGAGAGAGCTTCAAAAAGCATTCGTTTGACACCAACAAAACTGATTGTAGTCAGTTGGGAACAAAGTCCGGGCCGGTTTGCTAGAACAGCGTCTCAGCTGAGACTGCGTGAAAGAACGATGTGCAAAGGGTGTGGCGTGCGAGCGTCTTGAGTCGCGGCAGCGATTTCTTTCCTCCAGTCTCAGCTGAGACGCTGTTTCTAGCAAGTTGGCCCTGATGTGCGAATAGTGAAGCCCTGCCTTCTGCTAACGTCCCTTTCTTTAGTGTTGCCAGTAAAGAATTTTACTTTGAAAAACAGTATAAGGAGCAAAATAGCAAATTCAAAACCTCCCTCCCCCTAAAAAAAAAAAGTTATTTTAGCTTATTATTTGGGGTACTATTTTATCGATATTGGTTGGTGTGTTTAGAAGATTTTCAGGCAAATCGAGAAATGTCAAGGGGACGCAGGTGTCCCTTTAAGCTGGAAAGAAGTATAGAAGCCATCGCTTATGCGGCATTGTCACCACATCCGAATGTACCACACTGTTATGATTATAACATTTATATCATGTATACATGTGGCTTATTTTAGGCTTTTTACGTATTTCTTTTTTAATACGTTAAAAACACATTTGTGCATTACAATGGCTACCCTGGGGGGGGGGGGGGGTAGGGGCTTATATGAGGGACTAATCAACCTGACAGGCTGTGTAATTAACTAAAATATGTTGAATAATTCTAGTTAGTACAAGTAAACGTTAGGTATTAGAAACTTGCTGAGCATTATTGAAAACAACTAAATCAGTAAATTTTAGAAAGAATCGCAGCACACAGGACACGCGGTAGTGCGCTAAAGTTACCTTCGTGCCACAGGCGCAAGGCTGGAGGTACGGAAACGAGGATGATAATTCCATCATCTTTTTCCATCATGCCAAATCATCAAAAATCAACGCATACTCAGTAGCATCGTCTCTAAATGGGAATTCTTCGGCCGTTCTTACGCATAGGTCTATCTTGCGAAATGTAGGCACGCGCGCCTCACCCGGGGAGCTTTTTCAGAACAACACCGTCCCCAACTAAAGGCGGAATATAAAATCTAGACTCCTTGAGCATATTTAGGTACTATGGCATATACTACAAATTGAGTCCTTTTTCAGAAAACCGGTCTCACAATGGCGATCGTGCGACCGTTTTTGCGCATTCGTTAATCTTTGGAAATTTAGGCAGCCGCGCCTCGCCAGGGAACTTTTTGAGGACAAGACTGCTTCTAACAAAAGGCAGAATATAAAATGTAAAGCCCTCAAGCACGTCTTGTTACAATGAAAAATACTTCAAAATGAGTCCTTTTTTTGAGAAAACCGGTTTCGAAGTAGGGATGACTCGTCTGTTTTGTCGCATTTGTTCATCTTTTAAAATTTGGGCACCCCGCATCATCCAGGAACTTTATGAGGTCGGCCGAGAACTTATCTGGTTAAGAAATACACAATTAAGGGCTTTTGACTACAAGCTGCTTATATGGCAAATCACCTAAAATGAGACAACTTTGAAAAAACGTCCACCGAAGTGAACAGGGCTCGCCTGTTTTTAAGCATTTGTTCGTCATTGCTAACTTGGGCACCCGCGCCTCATCCAGGAACTTTTTGAGATCGGTAGAGTTCTTAACTGGTGACGAAATACAAACATTAGGGCCCTCCACTATAAGCTGCTGCTATGGCAAACTCTCTAAAATGAGCCATTTTTGAGAAAACTTGTCTTAAAATGGAAATGTTTTGGTTGTTTTCAAGCTTTCGTTCATCATTTCGAATTTGGGCACACACGCCTTGTCCGGGGAAGTTTTGAGATCGACCGAGTTCTCAACTAGCGACGAGTATCAAATCCGAGACCACCGACTACAAGCCGGTGCTACTGCAACATCTTGGGCTTCAGCCCTCTTCGAGGAATGTGACATACGTCGAATATTTCACTACGCCCTTCTTCGTATCTTTTTTTTTTTTATTTCTTTCTGTTCTTTCTGCGCAGGGCAATTGGAATAATTCATTTCATTTTATATTATTATTATTTATACATGCTATGACCTCATATGAGGCCATTGCAGGAGTGGAACATGAACGTGCATGAACAAAACAACTCAGAAAAACAAGATGCCCATGAAAAAAAAATAACTGAAAACGACAAGCATGAAGGGAAAGAAAGATTGTTAACTGCGCTAGTAATATAGATATAATACCTATCCGTCCGTCAATTTCATTCCAGTGATCAACGTTTTCGGGAAAAACGAATTTTTACAACAATTTATATGACACTGAAATTGAACAACATTTAAGGATTAAGATCATTTGGTACGCGTCGTAGTAGAAAAAGCAATGTATTTTGTTCGCTCGATGCCGCAATCCTCATAGACAATTCTGCGGAACATTTTAAGTTAAATCTGAGCTCAAGAGTTGGCAAAGCACAGGAAAGAGAGAAATTGCAGTCCTATATTTTATAAATAAATTTTACAGCCTTAGCCTGGGTAGAGACAAGAATATTTAAATTTTTTTTTAATAGGGGTCCCATACATCAGATCCATAGTCTAGAATGGGCCTAACAAGGGTTCTGTAGCCTGCAGGCGGTTAGTCTGCCTTTCCTGGTGGAGCAATCGAAAGTCCGCTTGACATATCCCAACTTTTGAAGGGCTCGGATGCAGATAAAGTCGGCATGACTATCCCATCTAAAAGTGGGCGTCAATAAAACGCGCAAGTAATTCAAATCGTCAACTTCGTTTAAAAGTGCATTATCAATAACATAACTAAAAACGAGGGTTGATTTTTTATTTGTAAATCTCAAAAACACAGTCTTATCAAAGTTTAAGTCAATTTCCCATTCCCTAACCCAATTAAGAAAACGCACTTCTGATCAATGGACGTGATCTCACTGTACAGAACGCCGCAGGCGCGTAGCCAGGGCGGGGGGGGGGGGGGGGGGGGGGGGTGTTGAGTTCTCAGAACATTTCCCAAAATATTGCATTATTATATATATATATATATATATATATATATATATATATATATATATATTGTGTGTGATCGCATCAACACCTTGAAACACCTCCCGAAAATATTTTCTGGTTACGCCACTGGAACGCAGTCATCGGTATATAGAAAAATTTTAACCAGTACGTTTTCTACAACTTTAATATATACAAAATAAATAATAGAGGACCTGACACCGATCCTTGCGGCACGCCTTAACTAACCGAAACTTCAGAAGAGATAGCATCCGCAAATGAAACGGGCTGCGACCTGCAATTCAGGTGATCATAAATCCCGTCTAGTAAAAGAGCATTCTTAAGGATGGCTTTAAACTTCAAAAGTAACTTGGGGTGCGGTACTTTACCAAGAGCCTTTGAGTAATCAATGAAAATGCCGTCAATTTGTCCTCTCTTATACAAGGATGAAGCGATGTCATGAGTGAATTCCAGAAGTTGCGTAGGGATTAAAAAAATGTCGGCGAACAACATGCTGTTGAGTACAGAAAAATTAATTGCTTTCATGATGCTCGGAAATAGAATTTTAGTACGTGCCTACATATTGCTTTTGACATATGTGAATGTAAAAAGTAATATTTTACTTTTGACATCGCCAGCGTTCACAAAAACACTCGCGATGCGTTCACAAGAACAATTATTCTCTCACTCCTAAATCTTTGATTCACCGAAGTGCTCCCATTCCTTACAATTAAAACTACTTTGTTATAGTCGCATAACATTAATAATTAGAGAAAATATTTTGAAAACTTTTTTAATACTTTCAGATTATCATGCCTATAAAGATTCTATTTACATTATACAATCATAAGTTGTTTTTTTTTTTTTATGTACTCACGAATAAATTGTACAGTTTGCTTAACTCGGATGCTATCCGCAGTGGGACTATACATCCAAAACTTTATTCGACTGAGCAACCTGCACCTTACACGTCATCATCTTAAAATGTTGGCACAAAAATAGCGGTATACAATAGAATATAGAAGTAGCATGTCAAATTGTTCAAAGTGTAACGTTTCGGAGTGAAAAATGTTCCAAAAGCCGGGATTCATGATTAAAAACAAATACCTCCGACTTGCATAACAATACCAACAATTTATAAGACGTTTCGTCTCCTATGCGGGAGACATCATCAGTGCAGCCTAGGAACACTCGACTAGCTACCAGCAATCCAACGCTTGCTTCTTCCTTCTCTTCATAAGAGCGCTGGTTCTGTCGACTTCTTCGTCCATGGCATACGGGAGACATCATCACCGTCGGCTCTCGTTTCAACTTCTTTTACGTCCGTCGTAGATGTGACGTTAAATGAAAAGTTATTTCAGGATGTCGGTTTACACGTAGGAGTTTTGGCCGTATATGTATATTAAAACATGGACTTCCTGGGAGCGCTGCCGTATAACCCGCTAAGAGATGGCGCAAGCATACGATGGCACAAAATTACTGGGATGCTCCAGTCTAGTTTTTACACAGTTCTCGAGCTACCTGATAGGTGGCGCTCCCAGTCATCTCAGCCTAGAGTTCCTGTATAGGCTCCCTACGGGAGCCAGAGTTGCGCATTTGTTTTCCCCGCGCCGCCACGCCGCTATTCGCCGAGATCCATCACGTGAGGAGAAAAAGCATCCACGCCGTGCGAGAAAGCCACCTTTACGGTCGCTCCGCCGACGCTTCTCTTGCACCGGCCGTATGTTTCCCTGCTTTCCGCCTCCCTTTCCTCCTCTCCTGTCTTCCATGCGCGGCGGCGCGCGCGGCGCCGCTATTCGCCAAATTTAGTCACGTGAGGGGCAAAGCATCCTTCTCGTGCGGGAAAGCCAGCGCTACGGCCACGCGCCGAGGCTGAATGCGCAACTCTGCTACCGTAGGTAAGCTATACAGGAACTCTATCTCAGCCAATCCAGCTGTGTGAACTAACGTAGCACGTGAAATGCTCTCTCGCCCGTCACTTCTCCGCCACTACAAGGTCACGTAACAATTACACGTCCTTGGATTGACTCCGATGTCCCTTACCATCCACGCAGCACCACAGGTGCGTAAAAAGTGGAATTAAATCCTCTTCAATCAATCAATCAATCAGTCACTGTCGTCCGGTCGCTCTGACGTCACGCTGTTGCGGTGGCGCTGCTGTTGACACGGCGCATGGTACACTGTTCACTTGACGCAAATATGGTCTCTGCGCAAGCGCATTGCCGGCAAACGCAGACCCGT